>NW_007727819.1:61261-70174 GCF_000696425.1 Galeopterus variegatus | reverse complement strand
CCGAACCGGAAAAAAAAAAAAAAAAAAAAAAAAAAAAAAAAAAAAACAATAGAATTACAGAGTCAAAAGGCATGAACATTTTAAATTTTAGTAGGTATTGTCAAGGGCCCTCCAAAAAGGTTGCAGCAATTTACACAGCTGAACACAAGCTCTTATTTTATTTGACCTGTCCTATACATGGGAAGAAATAAAAAAAAATGACATTAAGTTAATAGCTAGTAGGCAAAGCCAAAAGTACACAAACGTAAAAACATAAAAGTAAATATAAACAACCCTCCTCCTCATACATCCCCATTCTCACCCCAAGAGACACCCATGTGTCCAGCAAAGATGACCAGTGCCCCAAATTGCATTCTGGATGAGCAAGAGAAGGGCACAGGAAATGCTGAAATTTAGACTTACTAAAGGCAGTCATTGGGAGTAAGAACCTGAAGATAAACCAAAATACCATGAAAATTTTAGCTATCTATTCTATGAAAATACACCTGTGCACAAAAAATATATGAATATGGAAGGTCAACAAGCATAGAATGTACTTCCAAAAAAGTTACCTACAAGGTTTTTATTAGGGGACTGATTAAGTACATTTTTTTTTGGTAGGTAATGATCTGCAGCCATTAAAAGGTTAGTAGTGTCAGGAAAAGATGTTTCTGATAGATTAAGAAAAGCAAGTGACAGGACAATTTGAAGAATATGACCCATTTGCCTATAAATAGAACAATGAGTGTGTTTGCATGCGTGTGCATACACGGTTACAAAAGAAAAGGTCTAGAGTGACACACACAAAATTACTATCAGTAGTGACCTCTAAAGAAGGTGGCAGAAATGAATTGGGGGCGAGGGTGGCACTGAGAGGCTTTTCTGTTTTAACTATATATTCTTACGTAAACTTTTGTATCTGATTTACTTGTGTAAATATTTTATAATGAGTGTGTATTGTTTATGTAATTTTTTCTTAAAGCACCATTACACGAATTGCTAAGACTCTTCCTATTCACGGCACCTAAGAAGCGCTTGTTTTCCCTGTGGGAACATGGGCCAAAGATTTGCACAAATGCTGTCAGGTCAGCACCAAAGTGCTCAGTGGTTAAAATGTGCTTCTGGGCTGCCATTGATTGCATAATCTAGCTCTCAATGGGATTCAAATACACCACAGCTTGACTCAATTCCATTTTATAGGATATAATTTCACCCCAAACCAGGAACCTAGCACCTCCCTAGATAAATGATCTTTATTGGGCATCTGCGTCTGAGAGCCTGTGCCATGAAGCAGATGCGGCACTAGAATTAGTGGGAGAGGAGGAAGTATTTTTTAAAGTATATATTGATTTCAAATGGCAGGACACCTTTTCCCTAGAGGAGAACAATATAAACCCTAGCACTGTGTAGAGTGGAAATTATCTCTCTTCAAAATGTTCATTCAGAAAACTCTCTCAGGCTGAAAGCCTCACTGAGGCTCACCAAAGCCTATGCTTCCTCGTGTCTTCTGAAACGTGACAGCCACTCACAGCAGCTCCAAATGCAGATCCGGCAGTGGTCAAGTAAGGCTTCAGAACTCGACACACCACAGCAAGCAGCTTGTGTAGTGTGTCAAGAAAGGCAGAACAAATCCACCAGCCCATACTCTCAATTTGGAAATCCAAAAATGCCAGAAATGCACAGGATTTTTTTTTTTTAATTTACCACCAAAACTGATCAGACCCGAATCCAGTTGTGAGAAAACCTGATCTAAACTGATGTGAAGCTGTTTATAGTCTTTGTTTATTTCATATATTGTAAATATTCGGGATGCTTAAAAAGACTAACATGGGGCTGGCCTGTGGCTCACTCGGGAGAGTGCGGTGCTGATAACACCAGGGCCCCGGATAGTCTTTGTTTATTTCATATATTGTAAATATTCGGGATGCTTAAAAAGACTAACATGGGGCCGGCCCGTGGCTCACTCGGGAGAGTGCGGTGCTGATAACACCAGGGCCCCGGATAAATAAATAAAAATTATGAATTTTAAAACACATCTGGCACTAAGAACTTCAAATAAGAAACAAGGACCCGTACATGCTATGATCAATGAAGGTTTGAAAGAAACGAGAGCCAAGTTCAAGTTCTCCCAATAATCAGGAGTAAATTTGACCTTGAACACATGTGCAGATACACACACACACAAAGAACCTTGTTAAGGGCTAATAAATAACAGTCTCACTGCCTAGAGAAATAAAGTGAATTACTGGAAACAAAGAGAAGCAAGTGGAACTATTCCACGTCAAAACCATTAGTAAATAGGGAATGGCTTTTTACTGCTTGATTGAGAGAAATTGCCCTATGCTTGTTCAACGAAATAATACTCTGAGAAGAACCTTCTATTCATAGTATGGAAAATAAATATAACCTCCTCAAAGAAAACATTTTCTAATCTTTCTAAATAAACATGATCTTACATTTTTCCTTGGGAAAAATTTTTGAGGAGCCATTAAACGCTACTTTAGTTGATTCTGTAGGAACACAATCTAGCCAAGTTGTGAAAACTACCCTGAAAAGGTAGGAAAGACTTGCTCTGTAGATTTAACTCCATAGCCCTATTGATTTCAGCCTAGGAAAGCCCTGTAGGGAACATGAGCTTCATCTAGTCTTTGAAATAACTTATAAAATCACCTTGTTTTTATAAAATTTCTAAAACATAAAGTAAAATCTTTGTGACTCTGAGTTAAGCAAAGTTTTCTTAGATATGAGACCCAAAGCATGATCCACAAAAGAAAAAGTGACAAATTTAGACTTCATCAAAATTAAATACCTTTGTTCTTTAAATTCACCACTAAGAAAAAGACGGCACATATTGGGAGAAAATATTTGTAAATCATATCTGTATAAATATACATATATACATATTTTACATGTATATATACACACATGCACACACAGTTAGTATTCAGAATGTATAAAGAACTCTTAACAATATAAAAGCGGCCCAATAAAAAATGGACAAAAGATTTGAATAAGCACTTTATCAAAGAGTATATATATGAATGGCTAATATGCATATGAAAAAAACACCCAATATTGTTAGTTATTAGGAAAAGGCAAATTAAAACAACAGTGTGATACCACTACACAACCACTAGAGCATCTCTCACAAAGAAGACTGACAAGGCCAAGTGTCGGTGAGAATGTGGAGAAACTGGAGCTCACATACAGTGCTGGTGGGAATATAAGATGAAACAACCACTTAGAAAACAATTTGGCATTTTTTTTAAAAAAAAGCTAAGCATATCATAAGGCCCAGTAATTCCACTCCAATGTGTCTACCCAAGAGAAATAAAAATATGTGTCGACACTAAAACTTGCATATAAATGTTCATAGCATCATTATTCGTAAAAGGCAAAAATTGAAAAAAGCCCTAAACTGGAAACTTCTAAATGAATAAACAAAATGGGACACACCCATGCGAGGGAACACAACTCAGCAACAACTGATGTATCTAACAACATGGTTGAATCTCAAAAAACATTTTGCTAAGTAAAAGAAGCCTGACACAAAAGACTAAATATTGTGATTCCACTTATATGGAATTTCTAGATGTGGCAAAACTGTAGAGAAAGAAATTACATTGGTGATTGCTATAAGCTGGGGTGGGTATGGAGATTGATTGCAAACAGGTACAAGGGAACTTTTGGGGGTTATGGAAAGGCTCTAAAACTGGGTGGTGGTGATAATCAAATGTATAAATTTGCCAGAAATCACCAAAGTGTTAAAGAAAATCACTTGTTTTGTTCATATTTAATATATCTCTTTGGGGAGGCATATAGATCAAGAATATGTTTTAGGAAGCATGGGTTGAGGCAAGCTGTGGTAAACAATTACTGAGTGGCTACAACTGAGTTGGTACATAAACGCCATCCTCTGTGCACTGCAGCGTTGTTTGCCATAGAAAAACTAGAAACAGCCTGATGCTCATCAACAGAAGAATGGATAGACAAGATAAAATTCATCCATATTATAAAAGGCTATGTAGATGCAGCTGTTAAAAAAAGAATGAAAAGATCCCCAAGATATGTTGTCAAGTAAAAAAAAAAAAAAAAAAGGCAAAGTCTTAGAACAATAATGAACAGAATAATTTAAATCTTGCATATACACTAGACTACAAAAAGCTTACCTCTGGGGAAAATTAAAACAATGAGGGTGAAAGGGGACTTTTATTCTTTAATGTGTTCTTTAATATTTGAATTTTTTCACAGCAAGCATGTACTACTTTTGCAGGTAAACACAATGTTCAAGCATTCTTCCTAGCCCTTGACTAAATATCATTTCTCAGCAATCCCCACTGCTTGGGAAGCCATCTTTTAAAGGAGACTAAATTACATTAAAGCATGTTAGAAGAAGACATATAATAGAATTCTCAGCCAGCAGTTTGCTGTAAAACAATATCCTTTATGCTCATAGTTTTCTCCTATGACAATCCTATGAGGTAACATTGCCACCTCTATTTTGGAGGGTCTCTGAAGCTGGAGAGGTCAAGTCACCTGCCTAAGGCCACCCAAGTAGGCAGGGAAGAGTGAGGCCTATAATTTTAAATCTAGTATTTTTATTCAGCTGCCCTCTTCATCAAGGGTGATGATAAACATAATAGTGACCCTGAGGCACTACAGGATCCTGAAGGTCTTATGAATCATCAAAGAAAGATTTAATTACATTTAGTGTAGTTTGGATTTTACCCATATTTATTGTGTTATAATCCCTGGAAAAGTGTTCAGCCACGTACAGTATACACCGTCACCCTTGTTAAGAATATTTGATTAACCAGAATGCCTCTGGCCAGGCTGAAACAGGGAAAATTTACTCTAAGTCGATCCCTTTCATGATTTAAGACTCTTTGCTCCCCTCTAAAAAGAGAAGATGACTTGTCTGCCCTGCCTCTCCTCGACCCTCACCTCAGAAAGCCCTCGATTCTCTTTTTCCCAAAGACCGGGTCTGCCCCAGCCTTCCCACAGCCTGAGGGCAGAAGGATCAGGAGGAGACTGCCTGAGCCACCACTGGCAGAGGCTGGTGGGTGCTATGTCCTCTGGCCCCCCTCCTAGCTTGTTCCTACTGCTGGGATGCCAGTGACACTCTCCTGGTCACCACGCCCTCACTGTGGCTGGGCATTCCCACGACGTATGAACAGGAATGCTCACAATGAAAGGGGAGAGCATGAGTGCAAGCAAGTCTGAGCTCAAGCTGAGGCCTGCAGCCATGCTGCTCTGGGGAAGAGCAAATGCAGAACTTTAAACTCGGGAGCGGGCTTCTGCATGACAACATCAGACTATCAAGAGGAGTGTGATTTGGGGATGAGGCTTCTCGGTGCCACAGGTAAAAACAGACCCGAGTTTTTAAATGTGGAGACAAGCCATAAAGCTCTAAGACTGGGAATCAGGTAGTTCATGCTGGACATAGGCAGAATTGTGCATAGTCAGAGTCCATTTCGGAACCAAACAGACGTGGGTTCAAAACATAGTGTGGACTCATACTGGTTGGGTGAGTTGGGATGTACTTAATCTGTATGCCACAACTTTCTTGTCTATGAAATGAAGGCAGGAATAAAAACTACTTTGATACTGTGATTAAAAAATAACCTATATAAAGTGCCTAGTACCATTCCTGGCACATAGTAGATGCTTACTAGTAGAGATTGTGACTACCAAGCTCTCACCCTGGTTCTGCCACAAAAATGAGAAAACAAGGCAGATGATCCTCAAGACCTTTCTAGGTATAAAACTTTATGATTCTATTATTGAAATGACCAAGCCAGCAGCATAACTTGGATTACCATGGCAAGCCTATGACACTCCATTGATTAAGAATTCATTTAGGGATTTATCCTGGGGCCCGTTCCCGGGTCTCCATGCCACCTCTGTTTCTGCTGCCCAAGGAGCACTAAAACAGATCCCAGATCACCATGTTAGTAAATCATGAACCAGGTGCTGGGCCAGGTGTCTACCTAGAAGTCATCAACCACAACAGTGAAATGAAAGAAGCAAAATGTCTACCCCTATATTATTTCTTCTTAAAGGCTTTAAAAAAAAAAAAAAGCAAAAAACAAAAAAACACTATTGCTAAAAATAACACATGCTCTTTGTGGGTTGAGAAGTGCAAGAAGACAAAGAAGAAAACTATCAACTATAATCTTACAATGCAGCTGTGAAGACTTGGGTTTACTGACTTCAGATCTTTTATCTATAGTCCTCTTTGTGCAGGTGAATCTCATTACTGCATGTTAAACTGCTTTCTTCACTTAACATTTTAATGACAACCAATCCCCCAGGCCAATGGCTCTCTACAGAACTTAGAGCTTGTGGCTCTAGACTCCATACAGTTGCAGACAAAACCACAGGCTTTACTAAACCATCTCCTAAAAGCCCTGAGGAGAAAACAGTTCCAGAGAAATCAAGTCACCCCTCTTGAACTCCTGAAGCCAATGATTTTTAGAGAGTCCAAGATTATTTCTGGAACACAGTTTTCCCATTCGCTCTTGATGATATCCCTGGGGGAGGAGGGTATAGAGGGAAAGGCTTAATTCCTCTCTGACCCCTGGTTCTGCACCTGACCACTAGGCAATGTATGTAAAAGGTTAAAAATGTAAAGTGGTATGTAAAGTGGGGTGGGAGATTATGTCCTTGAGCAGCTAGAGTAGAAAAGCAAACATTCTCCCAATACCTGCAGTTCATTTGGTGGCCCACCTGAAATAGCGCAGGGCCAGGAGGTCCAGGTGACAGGCCACGCTAACTCCTGAAAGCCTCAACCTCATAGGGAGTCACCCCCTCAGGCTGTGTGATCACAGGAGACCAGCCAGGAGAATGGAGCCATGAGGTTCCTGTGGATCATATAAAAAAGAGTAGGAAATTAATTAAAATAACAGAGTATAAAATTATCAGTACCTTTTATAAACCAGTTACCCAGAAACTCCAGAAGCCCATTTGGGGCTGATCTTTAATGGGGAGTGGTATTTTTATTGGGGGCGGGGGGAAACCACTATAGAATCACTTATCCTTTAAAATATTGTGTTGGACCAGAAATACTGTATTGCTAGGTAAGTACACCAATTGTATGGCTTTGCCAATTATATTGTTAAAGCAATTCATAACTAAAGCCAAATGTCTCATTATTTTAGTTACATTAAGTTTTGCATTTGTATTATCAGGGCTAGGGATTAGGGCATATAGACCTTTCAAACCCGTTGTACAGACTGGGTCACAGACCTCTCACATGCCAGGCTGGGTCATCAGACCCCTCACATGTCTGGCTGGGTCACCAGACCCCCTCATACGCAGGTCCATGCTCTAAGTAATTGGGAAAGATCCCAGGAGCCACTGGCAGACGACAGGAGCTCAGTCCTCAGTTTTCTCAGCAGCAGCGGCAGCTTACAGCAGATCCAGTGCGGCGGTGGCGGCAGCCTCCCTGTAGGCCCCCCTGGGAACATCCCAGGGGCAAGAAGCACTGTGGATCAGAGCCACTTGTCCTTTATACTTAAGTCCGTAACCCAAGACACCTGGGTGCACATGCACAATTACATTAGACAATAACCAAGGAGCACCTGGGCGCACGTGCATATTTACATCAAATGCTCGGCAAGATTCTGAACATCTGAGGGTCCCTGACCATTTTCCTATATTTTCCCTGCAAATACTCACTTAACATCTCCGATACTCGTATTTTGTTGCTAAAACTCCAGTTTCAGAAACACAACTAAGAAAGGGATGCTGTTGGAGGTCAGAGGTTTGCAATAGGAGGCAGATTTTTATCCATCTATTACTTCAAGGAAACTGCAAGGTTGGTGAGGAATCGGAGAGTTCACGTTGCACTGAGAGCCAGCATAGATTCAAGGGGAAGACAGACGTCCAGCGCTGGGCAGTGTGACCTCCCTGCAGGCTGCCTGAGAACAGGATCTGTCAAGCTATAGGCCTAGCCACCTACTTCTCACTCTTCACTCAGTGCTCATGATGCTTGGCCAAAGGGCAAAGATGGCATTAGAAGAAAATCATTTTCATTGTATAATAAACTCTTCTCTCCTCAGTTGAGCAGAAAAATAGAATTACCCTGCTTAGAATATGAATTCCCTAGCGCATGTTGTATTGATCCTCATTTTCCAAGATGGCCAGTGTCAGGATGAGTACTATCTGAAAATTCTTTTAAACTTGTCATTAGTTTGCATCTTCTACTTTATAGCAACCCTGTATACTAAGGTCGAATCAAAAATGAACCAAGTAAAGGTACTTATCTCAGGTAGTAAAATGTGCACACATATGAATTATACAAATAGCCACATTGACAGAATTAATTTACTAACTGCGTTTCATGCTAGGTTTGGACTCTCACTCCAGATGTGAAGGCTTGCCTGTCAACTTCAGTTTTCAATTTGCTGCTGATGGCCTTTTGTTTTTCTCTCTTTTGTGAGACCCAGTGATTATTCTCCTCAGGGATAGCCACCCTGGAGGAACGTGGTGATGAGGTATCTCTGATGAGGAGGGTGTTTCTGTATGTCTTTCCAATACAGGGCCCCTCATAACAACTTTCAGAAAGCTGGAGAAGACACTGAAAAAACCAAAGAAAGCAAGATGGTAATAACAGGATGGATACCGAAGATGCCGAATGGTGCTGACAGAATCAAGGTGAGAAAGATTCCTTGTCCCCAATGTTTCTCTCTCCACCTACCTAGATTTTGCCTCTTTTTTAAGGTTCCTCAATTAAGGCTCCTTCAAGCCCCTCTAACCACCTTCCCAGAAAACCCTTCTTTCTCTGAATTACTAGTGCTCTTCCTGTTGGTATTATTTAAAAATGCCACTCCCCTGTATGGTTGGTCATTGTGTCCCATCCTTTTGCAGAGGCTAGTCCCTCTTTAAAAATAAGAACCTTTGGGCTGGCCTGGTGGCACACTGCTACAGTGC
>NW_007727819.1:59655-60264 GCF_000696425.1 Galeopterus variegatus | reverse complement strand
CTAGTGCCCAGCTCTCAAATGGCTGGGGCCCTGAATGAGATGTGTTTGACCTCATTGCCCTATCATTCACAAGGCACACAGCCCTCTCAGAGGACAGGTCCACGTGGGTCCAAGTGTCTGCCCTTGGAAACAACGCATCTTTCTTGTGCACAGTTCTGGCTGCTGAGTCTAGTCTGTGATGCCAAGCTCCTTACTTTGGATAATTTTTCTCTCGGGAATCTTTCATCAGCAGTGCCCGAGCCCAGTTCATCAGTTACAACCGTCAAGGCCTAAATCCCAACTGCTAAGAGCGTTCAAACTCTTTCCCATGGTGCCCCTGGGCATGAAGCCAATCACATGCGAGGTGGCGGTTTAGTCACCCTGAGCGTTCTATGGCAGGTTAGATAGTCACAGGAGGGAGGACCCTTTGTGGGGGAAGGCTAACTCCTTAAGGCAATGAGTTCGAATCTCGATGATGACATAATCAAAAGCTTCTGACCATGAAATGAAGAGATTCTTGGTAAATTAGGGTAGATAGCTTCTCCATGGAGGCTCTGAAAGTCATGTTGTACAGGGCAGCACTAGACAGAAGACTTTTTTAATAAAGATGTTTTTCTCTTTTAAAAAATT
>NW_007727819.1:56094-57987 GCF_000696425.1 Galeopterus variegatus | reverse complement strand
AAAAAACAGAAACCCGCATATTACTGGCCTTTTTATTTAGCTGTCACAATAGCAGCAGTGGGAGAGTCACTCTGCAGAGGAAACAATGGTAGCATGGATCACTTCACATTAAAATGTGGTGCCTAATTATTGTTTTTAGGGGCAGTTAATGAGTGCTACTTGTAGGTGATTAAACGCATTTGGGTTTGGAAGACCAGTGGGGTGAGAACAAGCCTCTCTGCTTAGTAACAGTGTGTAGAGAGAGAGTTCGAGAACAACATCCGCCTCAGGAGTCCCGTCTCGCCCCACTCACAGCGCCTGTCATGGACTTTAACAATGGGCTGAAGGGGCGTGGGGAACACCCAGCCAGCAGAGCCTGGTCACAAAGGACATTCTGAGTTTGCTGTGTATCATCACAGATTCAGCTTAGCAGCGACTGAGAACAAAGGGACTTGATGATGCTGAATAAAAAGGCACTGGAAATATCAAAGCCTATGAGCCTCTAACCATGATCATGTATCACACCAGACACTGAAAACAAAGGTAATCATCCTCTCCAGCCCTTGGAAAACTCCACCTTGAGGTAAAGATAGACCCATATCCACTTACCCAAAAAGCAAAATGATGTGTTAAAAACCAAGGTACGAACAAAGCATTACGGGAGCACAAAGATAGGAATGATGACTTCTGTCCAGTTTGGAGACACTGAAGAGGAGGGAGGAAGAGGCTCCATAGAGGAAGTGGGTTTTGAGCTGGGCTTAAAGGAGGAGGAGAAATTTGACAGAGAAGAGAATGGAACCTCTGGCAGAGGAAATGCAAACAAAATAGCAATGAAGCATTGAAGTACAAGCAACCGGGACCAGATGTGCAAAGCAGTTTTAACCTGACCTGTACAGCAGCAATCCTGTATTCATGCTTCCTGATGGTTTGAGTTGCTGTAAAGTAATACACGTTAAACACCTTTCTCCAGTCCAGCTAGAGCTTGAAAATCAAGTTTGTACTGCATAAAAATTACCTGTTCCCCAACTCAATCACCTAAATCTTTTGCTCAACTAGTGGACGGACACCAATTTAAAGAGCCACTCTGAGAAATTTAAACGATAAAGTGAAAAGAGAGTAGTTCAGAAACAAGGTATGCTTTCTCCTTGGAATCTGATGTTTATTTGGTCCCTTCAGCCATTGCTTCATTTACTCAACCCACACAGTCCTATGCACTTGGGCCCTTCTAGGAGCCCACAAATAAACAAACAAAATACAATGGTTGAAAAGTGAGACATGTATTTGTTTTGTGGATACTGAAGGACTGAAGCCAGTTAATGACAACGTTTTCACCAGTCTGGGGCAAAATAAGCAAATTTATCCTCAACTTTATCCCTGTATCCTGGACTCATCTTCTGCACTTGCTACATGAAATTCTAGAGTGACATAGGGTCTCCACATCTCATCAGAAAGTGGATTTTAATTTTGATAAAAGTAAATGAATTTAAAATTTTTACATTGAAATGTCATTTCTTTTGTGCTATGATAGTAGATGGTAGCTGGGTTATTTAAATGGCTTTACTCATGTGCCACTTCTATATTGGTCCTCAAAAGATATTTACCAGCTCTTTAAATACAAAAAGTACGAAAACTTGTAGTCTTCACCACATCAAACAAAATGTTTCACTAAATATTTTAAAATTGTGTTTGCTAGTTATTTTGAAAATACTTAAATTTAGTTTGAAAATAGATCCTTGTTGAACACAGATTTAACAGACTAGGAATTAGTTACTAACAAGCTAGAAATATAATTACAAAAACTTTCGAGCTAGGATTTAAAATAATGATTGTAGCACCCACAAAGAGAGAGAGAGAGAGAGAAAGACAGATTACAAAACATGTTTAATGTATGATATGTGCCTAATATGTATTTTT
>NW_007727819.1:53459-55535 GCF_000696425.1 Galeopterus variegatus | reverse complement strand
TTTTTATGTAGATTCACATATATACACACAGAAAATAAATTAGATGGAGATATATTAACTATATATATAGATAGATAGATAGATCCTAAAGTAGAATTATGGAGTTTTTCTTTTTCCTTATCCGAAACAACTTATCTGCATTTTAAAATTTTTATGTCATGAATCTATATTGTTCTTATAAGAAAAAATATTTATTTTTAAAGAAAAATAAATTAATATGAAGGTACTTCAAAAACTTCATGGAAAAATAGAATTAAAAGATAATACAAATCTTTCCATGAACTTTTCGAAGTATCCTTGTATTTATTTTTTTAAAAAGTCTTATAAAAAAGTGCCATCAAGTTTTTTTTTAATTAGAAATTTAACCCAATAATTTCCCTTCAAGAATCTGTGTTAAGGAAATAGGACCCAGAATTAAAATATAGAATATAAGGTTTACCAATCCACTCAGCAAGTATTTAGTGAGCAGCCACTGTGTGCCAGGCACTGCATGGAGCAGGAGGATTTCAGCTATAGGCAAAGTCAGCCCTCAGAGAACTCAAGATCAGTGCTTCCTGATCTATAACAGTATCACCTGGAGGGTCCAACTTTTTTTTTTCCTTCTTAAAAGCCACCTCCCTCCCCTTAAGCCTATTGCTCAGGAGTTCTAGGATGGAAGGCAGAAATCTCTGGTTTAAAAGCACCCAGGTGATTCTTACACAGTCAGCCTGGAACCAACTTCAGGGCACCACTAGTGAAGTGGTTCATTGCCATGTCCTTTAATAATACTGAAAAACTGGAAACCAAGTACCTGTTCGATAACAAGAAAAAGCTTTAATAAAGTAAAGGAAGTTCACACAATGGAATTTTATACAGACATTTAAAATCCTATTTTAGATACTAATTAAAGGTCTAAGGAAATTCTCATGATAAAATGGTACTTGGGGAAAAAAAAGGATAGAAAGTTTTATATTCCATATGATCACAATTTTATTACCTAAAGTATACATGGGTAAAAAAAAAATTAAACAGTGAACAGAAATTGGCCAAAATATGAACACTGAATCTATTATCTTATCATAACATTTTTATTTTCCATTTTCAATTTTTAAACTTATCTAAAGTTTTCCAAATTCTATATAAAATGAACATATATTACTTTAATAAGCAAGAAAAATTACTTTTTAAAACAACACACAAGGAATCATTCATCCCCACCCCCACTTGAAAGATGCATGGGAAAGCCGGATACGTGGCGACAGCAGCACAGTTCTCTCTGCAGTGAGGTCTCAGGTTGTTCGCAGTGTTTTGGTTTATGGGAGGTGGAGCTTTATGAAGTAGGTGTGATGATCCTCATTTTACAGATAAAGAGATGAAGACTCAGAAAGCTCCATTCTCATTACTCAAAACATTCTTATGGAGCCATGAGCCAGACGTTCATAGTGAGAACAGGGCATGGTTTCTCTCCACCAGAATTTCACAGACTAGTGGACATTCAGGAATGTGCTCAAAGCTAGAAAGTGGCAGACTCAGGATTTGAATCCAAGTCCTTTCGTTTGAAGGCCCAGACTCTTTCCATGCGAGCACTGCTGTTCCTAACCATGTGTCAAGATATATTAGACCATTTTAGGTCTCAGTGTGGGCCCCCACGGCAGGGATGAAAGAAGAAGGGCACACTGTTCAGGCTTTCTTACCTCCAGCTCTTCCTTTGCAATCACTACATGCCATCACTGCACCCGTCTATAAATCTGGAGTGACATAAGGTGTCCACCTCTCATCGGAAAGTGGGGGAGATTAATAGGGGAAGGGGGAGGAAGAAGACACAACGATCACTGTAATTCCTTGAACTTGTTAAGATAAGAGAACAGATATGATGTTGATGGGGGGAGAGGGAGGGAAGAAAAGGAGGAATTGGTAAAGGGACATGAAAATCAACTACATTGTATGCTGATAAATTAAAGGAAAAAAAGTGGGGGAGATTGGTTAGAGTGTAACACCAAGGTCAGGGGTTTAGATCCCTGCACTGGCCAGCCACCAAATGAAAAAAGAAAGTGGGGGAGAATTTAAGAACAAAAAATAAAAGGATTTTATCATAGA
>NW_007727819.1:11416-52247 GCF_000696425.1 Galeopterus variegatus | reverse complement strand
AAAAAAAAAAAAAAGATTAAATAGAGTACTTCCTGTATAGCACTTAGCAAAGTGCCAGCCCATAGTAAAGCGATCAGTAACGTTAAGTAATTGCTGTTATTATTGTTGTTAATTTTTTACTTTTTCGTTTTCCTCTTCCATATCTTCATTCATACTGTTTTCCCTTTCTGAGCTGACTTTCACCTTTGTCCTCTTCTTCCTCTTCATAAGCTAAACCTAAACTATTCAAATTCCAGCTCCTTTCTGAAAGCCCTACAGGGCAATCCTAGCCCACAGCAAACACTCCCTCCTCTGAACCCTCTCTATGCTGAGAGAAATTCCATTTTGCACTGATAGTTGCAGGATAACCTAGTGGTTAAATGCTCAAGCTCTAGTGTCAGGCTACCTGAATTCAAGTCCCTGCTCTACTACTCAGCAGCTACAGGCAAGTTACTCTACCCAGAGGTGGTGTCCCATCACATCAGGAAATCCTGTAGAGAGGCCCTGCGGCTCATGCCTGCTGCCCAGGCCCGAGAGTCTGCTGCATTGCAACTGTCAGAGTCCAGTCCCCTATCCCTGATGTGGGTTACCAGATATTCCAGGGATGGGCTGTCTAGACATATTAGGGATATGATATTCAGTGGCTGGGAATCATCAAGCAAAAACAGTCACCAGTCCATTTAAATCACATAGTCAAAAGCCGACCACAAACTTTCAGTGTCAATATAGCTTGAGGTCCTAAATTGGAAACTTTTGTATTAGAATAAAGTAGCCTCAGCCAGCTTTACAACAAAGGCCTCCAGGCTTTAATTACTTTATAAGATCATCTTGTAACCAAAGAAAGCAAGATTAGTTAAAAAGTATTTTTTTGTCTGAAAATGCATAGGCCCCAAAAGCGAACTACCTCATTCCTCACTAAGACATATGTGTTTATATCTTGCCTAAAGCCCTGTACACATAGTAAGTATGCAATATATACTAGTAATTGGTTTATCCATTAAAAGATGGGTCTTACTGGAAAAGGATAGCAAAGTTGACATCTTTGACCCAGTAATTCTACTTGATAGGAATTTCTGCTAAAAATACATTCACACTTGTTTGGGGGGAAAAAAGTTCAAAGTTAAACTGTCATAGAAAAAAAGAAACAACCTCGATGTACATCAATAAAGAAATGAGCAAATGAATTATGCTAACTCCATTAAGCAATGCTATGCAGCCATTTAAAAAATGCAGAGAATCAAATATCTACTGACTTTGAAAAATCTCCAAGACATACTTTAAAGTGAAAAAAAAGCAAATTGCAAAATAATAGACATTATATTTCCATTCACATTTATATTTAAAGTCTCCAAAGAATGTATATTTGTATGTAAATTGTGGCAAAAGTGAATTCAAAAGAACAGAGCAAACTTCTGACAGTAACCACTTACCTCTAGAAAGAAGAGTGTGCATGATTGTGTCTATATACCAGGGAGGGGAGAGAGAAGGTAGTGATGGAAGTATTATTTGAATCTTTTACAATGATTTTACTATATTTGTACATTACCTTCATATAATGTCAAAGGAGGAATAAACTAAATTTTGTTAGAAGCAATTGTTTTAAAAATAATGAAGGCAAAACCATATTTCCCAAAGAATGACCACCAGATTATTTCACATTTCTTATTTGCCTCTGTGTGTGTGTGTGTGTGTAGTTTAAAGGCTGCTTTCCCCCAGGTCGTTATGTTTACCCTGCCACTTCACCCTTCCTTATCTAAGAATAAATTCCTTTGCTAATGTGTTTTTAAAAATTAGAGAGCGTCTTTACTTAAAAGCCACCAATCGACTGGATCTACTTTGTTAACAAGTGTGCTGAGCAAAATCTGATTTGGGAGGAATGGCAGGCCCAGGAAATGAAAATTTAGCATCACATGGCCATTCAGGATGTGACAATAGTCACTTAACAGATTTGCCTCTATCTTCCCAGAGGACAGCCTTTTAGGATAGAAGTTGCCTGATTGTTCCAGGGCATCCAGGTGAAGCCAGGCTGCGTCCACCTGCTCCCGTCCTCATTGTTCCCTTGAACGCTTCCCTGCCCACACCTCCGTAGTTCTACCTGCCACGGCTTAGAGGGCCAGGCCTGGGGGCTGTTTTTGTAGCCAGCGTGCTGCATCATGCTCTGAGACCCTGAGGAGGCTTTGTGGTATCATAACTCTCAGACAGACAAGCCGCTAAAGTAAACAGCAGGGGAGAGGAACGCCAGGCCACACACCTACAAGATACCTGCATTTCAACCATTAGCACATGTCAAAATGGTTTAAGATTGATTAAAACAAATAGTCCCCTGCTGTCAGAAGCTGCACCCCCCATCCCTAAACAAGTTTCTCTCTCTTTTCTACTCCCTCAAAACCACCAGTAATCAGATAGCAACAGTCTCAGAAATCCAGCAGCAGTGGTAAAGTTTATGGACCAGGAATGCTGCAGGACATCAGGAGAAGCTATGCCACCATAAACATTCAGCTGGTTTCCAGAAAATCTAATGGTAAAGATTGGGAAATGTGTTCCACATAGCAACATTCTCAAAAGGATATTCGAGCAGTTTTTCATGGAGGCTAGTTTTAGAAAGTGTTTTGGTCTTTCGGGTAAGTTCTAAACATCAAACTATGATTTTCAAGACCAAAATTCAGGAGGAAGTTAGTGATATATGCAGTGGAAGCAGATGGTCATGTCTCCAGTGGAAGAGAAGTTTGGCATTTTCTAGATAAATCAGGGCAGTCTTATTGATTATTGGACCTCTACTCATCCTAGACCTGCTTTTTAAGTCTGTATCTTGGATTAAATTTTTCAGTGAGGGTCTATTTACTCAGTTGTATACTGGCAGAAGTAAACAGGAATGCAGATTAGACTACATTTTACTTTCCCTCTCTTCGGGATTTTTTTTCAGGGCAAAAAGAAATCAGATTAGGGAACTGTTTGGCATATAACATCTTCTGCCCTCCCTTCACCCCCAAATAGAAGTCCCTTTGCTGTGTTTCTTGACTAAATTTGATTTGCACTGACTTGCTCCACATTCTTTCTTTCTTTTTTTTTTTTTTTTTGAAAAATGCTAAGAGAATATGAGATCTTTTCCTAATATCAGTTCTTACACTGAACCTCACTTGTAAATGTAAGATCTGGAATGAAACTGCCAACATGAATATGAGAACACTGGGCTATTAGATTTCCATTTTGATCTGTTTCTGGCTTGATTTGATTAAAGTCCACTCAGACTGTACATCCAGCATCTTGCTTTCTCATTCTTTCCAGCACAGTCTAATCCTTAATTTCCTCTACTGCTGGAATGCTTCATGCTGAATGATTGGATTAAACACGCAGCATTTCAGGATGTACCTAAGATAGCTTGGTGGTCCAAGACTCCTTTCATTGATAAGTGACTTCTCTGCATTTATCGATATTAAATGTTGCCTCCTCTTTACTTTCTTTAGTTAACACAACTGTTTTCAAAGAAAACAGATTTTTACAGCAGAGGGTCTTTTTTTTAGGGAGGGGGATGCTGGGAGAACAATTCTTACACTCACCATTTTTTCTCCCTCAAAATAAACACTGCATTTATTCTTTGTCTCCAGCTTTCATGGACCTTTTATTTTTTCTCTTTTCTAGATCTGTGTATGTTCACAACACCTGTCTCTCCGGGAAGCACATATCCCATTTCTTTAGCTCACCAGAAGTAGACATATATATTATTTCCCTGAGGGTTAGAGAAAGCTATCAGAACTTGGCAACATATAAAGTAAATACCCACTAATTGCAATACATTCATTTAAATCAGGTCTTTATCCTCCTTAGGCATTGTAGTAGGTGGCTTCCTTTGAAGTCTTGTCGAATTTGTCCAAAATTACCTTGCCCGAGGCAGACGGCTGTTTGGAACATTTGTTCTGAACCGATCCCCAAAGCAGTAAATCTTAGTGTTGGTAACGGCTCACATGCCACAAAGAGGAAATGTCCTGGGCAGGGCATGGATCCAGGCTTAGATCCCCCATTGCATGCAAAGAAAAGAAAGAGAAAGAGAGAGATAACTGCACAACTCTAATGGATATAATGCCATTGTACAACTCTGATGATGTTATAAACCACAAACCCTGTTCATTACTGAAATATATAACCAATAGCCTATCAGTGACTTAGTGAATGTTTTTCTGCTTTTTCTGCTGCATCTATTCCTGCATACATCTCTCATAAAAATGATTTTGTTAGTGTCAGCATTTGCTTGCTCGCTTTCTTTAAACACAGTAGCTAATATACCTTATCATTTTAAATTCACCCTGGAATTTTATTTCACCTATATGAGGTGCCGATGCTCCATTGGCACCGAAATATCACAGCTGTCGTAGACTCTCATCCTCCTCACAAATGCACTGATAATCTGATACAAAGAACCACACTCTTGAGATCTTTGGATACATTTAAGGCTCTGTTCAGGGTGCATTTCATACTTTCAGTCTGCCCCTAGGTTTTGCTTCTATTATATCAGAAACTGCTCTACAGTAGGCAAAGGAGCTATCTGAACGCGCACTGATAATCTGATACAAAGAACCACACTCTTGAGATCTTTGGATACATTTAAGGCTCTGTTCAGGGTGCATTTCATACTTTCAGTCTGCCGCTAGGTTTTGCTTCTATTATATCAGAAACTGCTCTACAGTAGGCAAAGGAGCTATCTGAACGTGGAGCAAATGACTCTTCAGTTAATCGTCATGGAGGCAGCCTTAAGCCATGACCTACCTGAGTAAGAGTAGAATTTGAATCAGGTCGTAAGACATTTATATATTTCATGATTTAAGAGCAATATGAAAGCACATCTTGGGACACATTGAGTATGACAGGTCATTGGGATGATGCTCCAGTGATATCCCCATCTTTGGGCAATGTTAGATAAAGTAGTATGAATAAGAGGTATGAACCTCATCTTGGTATCAAGCTAAAGGAGTTAACTATGCTTCATCAGAATGCATGAATAAAGCAGAAAAGAAGGAGACAGAGGAGACAGTAAGCAGGTGATTTTACTCAATAAAAAGGAGAAAATTTCCAGGACGATGTCAAAGGGAGATTGCAAAGAGTAGATGACAGCTATAAGCAGGCCATGGGAGTTACCCATCCATATTATAGCAGACGGCAAGCTCTGAGAATGAATCCATATGAGCTTAATAGAGTGCCTGATGTGCTTAAATATGTTGAGAAAAGGTTGAGACAACTGGGGAGTATGTGAACATAAACTGATGATCAATATCTAAAAAATAAACCAAACTGAAAAATAATAAATGGAAAAAGAGAAATATTAATTTCAGAGAAAACAAAAAGTTATGAAAGATGCTGTAAAAAGAAATGAAAACAAAATTTTTAAAAAAAGAAAAAAGAAAGAAATGAAAGATATTTTTACCTCCTTCTGTGGTATGATCTCCAGGATATGTTAAGTTAAATGTTTCCATTTCCCTAAAAATATTCATTTGATTATATTAAAAATAAAACAATTCATAAAATAAATTTTTGAAAACATTACTTATGGGGGCAAGGGAGGAATGGCTTGACATTTTAAAATATGTATTGTTTTATAGATTTGACTTTGGAACCAAGTTAACATTTTATATAATTACTAAACAAAATTAAATTTTAAAATGCAATCCCTGAAAGTCCAAAGTAATATAAAACAAATGAACCTCACTATCTAGCCAGTTGATGGCATAACCTCACAGAAAGCAATTATTCCAAATGACTTTTACAGCACAGCTATTTGCCTGTATGTTCTTAGTGGAATATATTCTAAAGAGAACTGTTTTCAGTAATTACATTAGTAGTAGTAGTGGCATCAGTATTGTCACTCTGCATTGACAGTATCAGTTTGAACTCATGTCTATTTTATCTTAGATAAAATTCACTAAAAAGGCCTAGAAAAAAATTATCAACTTGGTAGCAATAAGCATCACTAGTGCCCAGACCAGGGTCTCTAATACCATTTCCCAGTAAAATGGATGGCCAGTCCTTTTGGAGAAATGACTGATTCCAGGTTGAGAGTAGAAAGTGTACAAGATGATTCTGGAACCTCTTGTCAAACCAGAAAAAAAAGAAGCTCTCAAAGATTACTGAGGTTATATCAAAAGCACTCAGAAACCAACTTGAAGAGGTTTCCACTGGCAGAGGAAGGGATAATTTGAGCATCAGTAAGGATAATAACTGCAATGGATGAAAATATATCAAAAATAGTATTGACAAAGTTCCATAAATGGAATTACCATTACAGTAATTATTCAGAAGCTCACCTAGTGATCCCTCTCCCCATTGAACTTCAGTAATACCCACTGCCTATAACATTCATTTGATAATGAGTAATGTACTACCTTGTTTTCTTCAATAGCAGTCTGCCTCTTGTATGCCTTCTTAAAACTGACTTATCTTAAAAATAGAATCAATATACACATACAGTGAAAAAAAGATCAAAACATGCCAAAGGGTATAAATAAAAGCAATTCACTCACACATTCTTAACCTCCCATAATTATCCCTAGTCCATCTCCCAAAAAGTAACTATTCTCAGGTTCCTTGTAGAACATTTTTTTTAAAAGTATGCTTGTCTAAGTATACACATATATTTATAGAGATCATATATTTCATTTTTTAAAAAACTGCACAAATGAGCTAACTCTATATCTATTATTTTACACCTTTATTATTTTAAAAATATACCTTGGGGTTTTTTATATGTCAATACATACAGAGCTACCTAAATCTTTTTAATGGGTACAAAGTATACCATTATATGAATGTTTCATAATTCATATACCTAGTTCCACATTGATGAACAGTTAGGGTCATTCCAGTGTTATGCTATCTAATCTGTCTGGTATTACTATTTTACTTTACATATGACTATAACTTACTTGATCGTGAATTCTTCATTAGGGTATGAAGCCTATTGCAAGTTTTTGTTTTTATTTTATGTCACACATTATACGCTCTAGAAAATAATGTTACTTCAGTCATGGTGTCTCCTTTGGTCTCAAGTTGAAAGGCTACTTGAGAAATGCTCATATCCAGTTTCAGCACTGCGAATGTACGCTCTAGAAAATAATGTTACTTCAGTCATGGTGTCTGCTTTGGTCTCAAGTTGAAAGGCTACTTGAGAAATGCTCATATCCAGTTTCAGCACTGCGAATTTCCGGTTTTACTTTTGAGGTCAGTGACTAGATGCTAAGAAGTCATCATTGCTGCTGGGTAAGCAAAAAGTTCTTTACTAGACTACAGACCACTTAGCACTTTATAAATCAGAACTAACACTTGAAATTGTGCTCAAAGGTGGAGAAACAGTTACCACAGTGAAGAACATAAGCTATCTATGTCCTGAAGACTGTTTCCTGAAGATTTGGGTTGATTTTGTCTTATGGGTCTTGCTTCTTCTTAAAACCACTAGATTTTGTTGAAGGTGGAAGATAACATCATGATTGAACAGCACACCATGTACCAACAAACAAGGCAACTGTAGACTCCCATATGTTTGCCTCCTATGTCTTTGGAAACCATCACCACAGTAGGTGTAAGGGCTTGGTGAACTGTTGGCAACAACCAAATTCAAGAGGCCCCCAATGTAGGTAATACATCAGAGGTGGATTCTCCCTGGCATATTAAAGGGTAATTCCCAGGACATTAAAGAAGTAAATAATGCCAGAGACTAAATTTCAATAACAAAGCCATTGTATCAAATAAAACAGATTCAGGATTGTTTTTATTCCTCCTGTTTTTGAAGTAAAGAGGGAAAAGCACTAAAGGTCAATTTGTAGGTCTTTAAAATTATATTTTTAAATAACAAGAAATATTATTATCTAATTCTGTGGTGATCTGTAAGGTTATTTCTTTGAAACTTAAGTGGAGCTCTTTTCACACTCACACTCACACACTCACAACAAGCTCACACACACACAAACAAGCACACACACACAGGTGTGAGAAGCCCAATCACTCCAGGATTAGTTGTTCCTCAGAAAGCTCAGTAATGATCTGAAATCTGAAGCCCTACTTGAACTTTTCTACTAATTCAGTAATTACTGCTGTGCCTGAAATTGGCCCCTTTCCTGCAATTACTCAACATGCACTTTCAGTCAAAGAGGTTAACACCTGAATTTAGATTCTAATTAGCACCTAAGGTAGAATTTTTTGTTTAAAGCTTATTAAAATGGGGACTTTTCCCAGCATAAGATTTCACTAGTCTATATAGCTAAACACATGTTTTATAAATCAATCTGTTTCTGGTTATCTTAAAAGCAACAGAGGTCAGAGGTGAAACTGAGATCAGCATATCACCATTTAACATACTAACTTCAGAATAAATCAAATTTAATCAATATCTTGAGTTGACTGGCTAGATACTTCCGATAAAGCCAAAGACCACTGTTTCCAAATCCCTGCTTAAAGAAATAATTTCTCTCAAGGGAAAGATACAAATAAATGGAGATAAAAACAAATTAATATTGATATCATGGGCTTTCAGGGTTGTCTCTTGTTCCTTTCTTCAGTTTTTCTAATTACCAATATTTAAAAGTTAGTGATAGCAAAAACTCAAAATTCTGTAAAGGCACGTGGTCTTCAGTTCTTCAGGCAACAATTACCGTGAGATTAACCTCAACCACTGGTGTATCCTCAAGTTATCTAGGTACCCTCTGCCACATTCCTGAGAATGGTCACCCACTCATTGCTTGGACACCTCCAGCAATGGGACGATCATTACCTCCTAAAGCTACTCATTTTCTTACCAGACACCCCTGGAAACAAGGGTTCTATGAATGGTAGGTTATAAACACCCTGGGTGTGGGGGCATTTCGTCATCCAGTTGACTCATACTGTTTTCAATGCGTAGTGCTATATAGTAATTCTTTCCCCACCTTGCACTTATGCAATTGACTTTTTTGAATCTCAGTTCAAGAACTTATATTTATCTCTTTTGAATTTTCCTCTACTTCAGCTCAATTCCTTGCTCAGCCAATTAAGATGATTTGGGTTCACTGTACTCTCTGGTTTCTTGTCATCTACAAATATAATAAGCATCCTATCCTTTGTTCCCATTCAAGGATAAACTCGAAGCTATATATAGGGTCTCTCACCTTCTAACTTGACTCAGCTAACACTCCAGTGCAGAAATGAAACCCTGTGACTTGTCAGCTTTTCTGAGAGTCACATTGTATTCAGAGCCAAATCAAGTAGAAAAAGTTGAAATGATATTTGTAATTTCAAAAACAAAGGAAAGGAGATCAAAGAGTGAGAAGGGGTAAAACCACTTGTATGAGTTTGCTGGGTGCTTCCGTAACAAAGTACTACAGACTGCATGGCTTAAACAACAGAAATTTATTTTCTGACAATTCTGGAAGTTATTAGTTCTAGATCATGGTGTTGGCAGGGTTGGTTTCTTTGGAGGCCTCCCTCCTTTGCTTGTCAATGACTGTCTTCTCCCTGTGTCTGCACATGGTCTTCCCTCCGTGTGTGTCTGTGTCTTAATCTACTCTTCTTATAAGGTCACCAGTCATATTGGATTAGGACCCCCCCTAACAATCTCTTTTAACTTACCTATCTAGAGGCACTGTCTCCAAATGTAGTCGCATTCTGAGGTGCTGGGGGTTAGGACTTCAACATATGAATTTTAGGGGACACAATTCAGCCCATTACACCACTTAGGAGACATTTTCTCTCCATGTTCTGATCTATAGAGTGCCTATGCTCCTTCAATGTCAGTGTCTCTAAATGCTCATGTTTAATCTTGCTAAATTTGCAGTCTTATTCATTTAATGCACATGTTTTCATTTATGTCTACATTTCAGAAACTGCCTTCAAATGGGTCGAAGCCTAAATATGAACCAAAGTGTTTAATCTCATTAAATGCTGCAGCTACTTCATACTTTGCTAATGGGCCTATTTACTACGATAAATTATAAAGTAGGCTCTAATGTATACAAATATGTAAACGTGCATAAATTTATAAAGTTATGGCATATTTGCTTATATTCCTGCCACTATACCCGATCTCTTTTTGAAAGAATATGATAGGAATATGTTATCTACAGCCGGGTATTACTAAGGAGATTGGTTATTTGGCTTCAGTGAGGTCAATGATATGCCATAGACTGGACCTTTCTTCCACATATTTGTCTCCCCAAATGAATCTCACCACAGTGGAGCCCTATAGTTAGTTGTACAAAGAAAGCTCAAGACCCATGGAAGGAAGGCCATAGGAACATCTTAGGATAATAGATGTTAGTCATATTCAGTTACTAATTCTACCCTCTGCATCCCAAAATTCCTAGAACCTAGAAATTATTAGCATAGATAGGAACTGTGCAAATTTGTGAATGAATAAAGTGGTTAAAAAAAATAACCAGTATAATTCCCCTTTGACCACACTATAAACTACAATGTCTCTTTTTAGTCTGTTTGCCTACAAGCACTTACTCAAAAACTCTTATCGCGATGTAAAATTACTTCAGTTATACCATGTAATCAAGATAATAATACATTATGTACAGCAAAAATTTGAACTGAAGACACAGCCGCTAAGCTTAAGAAAGATCTTGACTGCTAAACTAACCAGTTCCTTTAATAACTAACTAATAAAGGATACATGTTCTCCCCCACCCCCAATATGCCCAATTACTCCATCCAACTTCCAAAAGGGCTAGGTCCTATGAAACCAGGCCATATGTGATCCAACTATGCATACCGGTTAATAAATCAGTAAAGAAGGGAGAAAAAGCTAGAATCAAAAAAATATATATGTGGTATAAAGGATGGCATGGGTTTTTTAAAATTTTATTTTATCAATATACAATATAGTTAATTTTTGTGTCTCTTTACCAATTCTCCCTTTTCCCCTCTCCCTCTCCCCGCTCCTCCCCCATCAACATCATATCTGTTCACCTGTCTCATCAAGTTCAAGGAATTGTTGTGATTGTTGTGTCTTTACCCCCTCACCCCCCTCCTCGGCATGTTATTTCTAACAGCATTCATTTATTCCATGGAATGAGAAAACTTTTTACAGCACACTCCCTCTAGGCCCTGGAAAACAAAAGAATTAAAGCAAAATAAAATAAGTCCCTTCAAAAAATATTTTGTTGTCAGGGGCTGGCCAGGTATCTCAGTTTAGAACATGGTGCTGATAATGCCAAGGTCCAGGGTTCTGGACAGCCACCAAAAAAAAAGTTGTCATCTTTTCCCCAATAACAGAATAGAAATTTTATCAGTATCCTCAGTTACCCTCAACTCCAGAGAGGTAGCACGGTGATTGAGTGCATGGACTGTGGGGCCAGGTCTCCTGGGTGAAACTCTGGCTCTTCCACCTGCTGACCATGACCATGAGAAAGTTACCTAAGCCTTACTAGCCTTATTCATAGCAGGAAAGGTAATATTAGTATCTGCTGCCGAAGACTGTTATGAAGATTAAGTGAGGCAGGCCCTCAGACAACGCTCAGCATAACGTAGCACTCTATAAATCTTATATTTTGTGTTTATTATTGTGTTTTGTTAATAGCATTAACACTCACAAAAACCTATTAAGTACCTTTATTATCTCTATCTAAACATGAGAAAACCAAGACTTGCACAGGTCAACAGATTACTGAATGACAGAATTGAGATTTCTGGACTGTTATGAAGATTAAGTGAGGCAGGCCCTCAGACAACGCTCAGCATAACGTAGCACTCTATAAATCTTATATTTTGTGTTTATTATTATGTTTTGTTAATAGCATTAACACTCACAAAAACCTATTAAGTACCTTTATTATCTCTATCTATACATGAGAAAACCAAGACTTGCACAGGTCAACAGATTACTGAATGACAGAATTGAGATTTCTGCCTAACTCCTGCTTCTGCTGTACCTTCTGCTATAAATGCAATCTTATGTGGAAATAGCTTGTCTTCCAATGGCCAGGGGCACATTGCAGTGGGGGACTGGAATGTCCTTTAGAGAATCCAGTCATTACACAGTTCTTTTCTCACACTAAGGCATGTGACAACTTCAGGCACAATTTGGGCAAACACCTGAAATGGGGCAGGCAGGGCACCAAGGGTGGAATGGAGGCACCAGGCAGTTCCTGAAGTCAGAGCATCGGTGGCACTGTGATTCTGAGCCATCTGTCCGTGAACAGCAGGATGCCAGCCAGTGACAGCTTAGGTTAGAGCAACCGTCTTTGAGGGCAGAGGCCTTGTCTTCTCCAACTTTGTGACATGCCCAATAGAGCATAATAAATACTCAATAATAACTGTTTGCTAGACTGAGTTGTCTTGAACTAAATTGAATGGGCCAGCCATCCTCACTGGTTTTGCTTGAGAAGCATAAAAGGCCCCACCCCTGCCCCCACATCCACACATGCCAAAGTAAATCATTCATTCATTTGTTCATCAGATATTAATTGAGTGCTTTCCATGGGAACACTCAGCAATAAATAAGACCGGCAAGGCCCTGCTATCACGGAGTTTAGAGTCTGATGATGGAGAGGATGGATAATGAAGCAAGTAATTACATACGGTCTGATGAGTGCTCTGATAGGGAAGTGTGAGGTGCCACAGCAGCACACGGTGGGGACACCTAAATAAAATGAGAGGGGGGTGGGGCATCACAGGGTATGGGCCTGTATTGATGGGGCCAGAGGACTAAGCAGGGCATTGGAGGCCTTGATAAGAATTTGGGACTTTTTTGAGTGTAATAGAAGATTTTAAATGTTTTTAAGCCTGATAGTGACATGTTCTGATTTGCATTTTAAAAACAGCAATCAGGTTCCATTATGAAGAATACACTTTCCAAGAACAGTCTGGAATAAGAAGATCATGCTGCCGTAGCAGTCTAAGCAAGAAGTGGTGGTGATCTAAATTGGGGAAAGGAGAAAGGTGGAAAGATTAGAGATATATTTCAAAAGTGGAGATGAGGTGTAGAAGTTTAGAGTGAGTGAACAATCAAAGATGAGCTGAGATTTTGGTTTGGACAACTGGGATGGTTGTGGTTTCACTCCTTGAAATGTAAGAAGATCAGCCCAGTTTTAAATATGTTGATTTTCTAGTGTCCATGGGACATCCAAATTAGCAACTGCTTAACAGTTGCGTACAAGAATCTGAAGCCCCAAAGTGGAGACAAAGACATTGAAGTCATCAGCATATATGTGGTCATTCACGGAGTGAGACCAAAGTGAGGCTCAAAAGTGAACATAGAGAAGGACATTGAAGAATACTGTTATTTAAGGTAGTGGACCCCAAACATTAATGTGCATCAGAATCATGGAGTAAATTGTTAAAAATACACATTCCTAACCCCACCTCCTGAGTTTCTAACTTCCAAGGTCTGGTCTGGTGCCCAGGAGTCTGCATTTTGAACAAGCTCCCTGGATGATTCTGATGCACATGTGCTGTGGACCACACTTTTATAAACACTGATTTTAGAAATGGATGAGGAAAAGCAGCACTTGATGAAATCTGAGAAGGAGGAGTGAGAGTGAGAAGAGAAAGACTAGAATGTGGGGTCCTGGAGCCAAAGAAGACAGCTTCAACAAAGGAAGAAGTGGTCAGCTGTGCCATTGTTCCCACCAGCCTGTCTGCCATTGGTCACCCCTAGATGTTAGAAGACGCTGAAAGTCCCTGTTAAAATGTAAATGTGTTACATGAAATGTCATTCATGTTTGGCCATTACAGATCCACAGTCATTTATCCAACCATGGGGCCATATGCGTTTCAGAATTCAGCATTTGGGGGATGTTACAAAACTGTTCATACCATGCATTATTTAAATCTCCAGTGGCTTCTGGGACAGCATTTAATTATCAAATGCAATAATATTTTTGCAGCAGAATGTCACACTAACCGACATAAATGAAGAGCCTCTTACCAATTTAAGCCAGATTGGTGACAAATAAACTTAAGTTGGACAAGTTTTACCTAAGCTGAGTTACAGAAAACAAACTTTCAGTTCTCAGAATGTTTCAGATTTCAAAATTGAAGAAAATTATGCATTTCTACCACCAGATCATACCTTACTATCAATGTGTTTACCAGACTGCAATTATTTCTGCTATAACACTTGTTTGAAAACACAAATTTATTTTGACATAATTGATATGTTAGAGAAAAATTGAGCATAACTTGAATTTCACATTTATGCACAATTTTGTCCACAAGAAATACTAGGGGAACATAGAAAACTGTATCCAGCTGGATTAAGATGGGTAGGAATCTGTAAGACGCACACATGCACGTACCTCAAACATCTACCAGCTACCTCAGTTCACCACCTGTGTCATTCTACAAAATTGTGCTTTGCTGTTCTTCCACACTTGTAAACTTTTCTATGTAAACAAACACTCATTCAACATCCTAAACCTGTCTAAGCATCCTGGCCCAGAATGCCAAGCAGTGCATCTTAAAGTGCACTATCTACATGCAAAGGCTTTAAATAGAAATCACTAAATCCTGCAGAAGTGGCTCCTTTTTGAGCTAGTTGTGGCTGCTTGGTTTCAAGCGTCCCTACAATTTCCAAAGCTTTCAGCTACCCAACAAAGCTGTGAGTGCAGAGGAGAAGGCTTCAAAACAATTTCCAGTTGTCATACAGAAGTTAATTGAAGAAGGCTATTTATTGGATCAAATTTTTAATTTTAATGAGAAAGATATCTATTATAAACAAATGCCTGGAGGAAGCTACATCTCAAAGACAGAAAACCATGTTCCAAGATTTAAGGCTGTGGAAAATTAAACTGTGATGTTTGGTGCCAACACCAAACTGAGGGCAGTAAGATACACCCATCCACATCTGGTGTCACAACTTTCTCTTGATGTCAGATAACTCTTCTACCACTTCACAGTACCTCACTAGATGCAACCCTTCCAATGCCCACTTCCAGAAGTAAACAACTTTTTTTCAAGAGAAGGTACCATAATTATTGTAATATTTTATGTACTTTTTAGCAATTTAACATGGGTTCAACTGTGCTATCATTTTTTAAAATTTTTATCTTATTTTTATGTGTCACTTACAAAATATTTTTAAGTGTTGTCCCTCTCATCCCATTGTTGCCATAAGAACTATGGTATTTATTGAGTAATTATGCACAACATAGAGATTTTAGGAATGGATACGCCACATTGTCACAGAACTGACTATACCTCTAGCACTCAACAAGATCTTAAAGGAATGAGAAGAGATAAATATAGAACAGATAAATCATGATGGGCAGGAGGGTAAAAAATAATCTTAAGGATAAACTTTGATACCTTCTCCCTTACCCAAAATGCGTGTGATGTATATAGAAATAGAATACACAGAAATGCTAAGTTATTATCTCTGAGTGATGAATGGAGAGTAACGCATTTTCCTTATTTTATATTGAGTATTCCAAGCTTTCTATAATTAACATCTACTATATTTATAATTACAAATAAATATATGAATTGTTGGCTTTTGTTGTTAGCTTTAGTATTTTTCTTTAGCAATCTGCTCTCAACCAAGCAATCAAGTTACTGGATGCCTGGATTGGGGGTGGGAGTAGGAATATATCTGAAAATTGAGCTTCCCCTTCTTTACAGTTCTGCCCTGGGCCAACCCTGCCCAAACCCTTAACCCTCAAACCTGCCCAGGCTCCCATGGCACTAGTTTCAAGTCCTCTTGCCATGTGGGTGAGAGTTGGCTATACTTCCTTTCCAGATCTACTGCCAATTATTAGACCAATTGCTAAAAGGGTATTGTGTACGTAAAAACCAAATACCAATCTCCAGTTCTTAGATCCTATCCTCTTTCTTAGAAAATCCAGCCTTAATCCAGTTTGCATTTTTCCCCCAAAGCAGCTTATTCACTAATGGAACAGTCAGATTCCTCCACTCGTTCATTTGTTCACACAGAAAAAGCTGCCTGGGAGACCACCTGTATCGGAGGGCAGCTGACTAAAGGGTTGCTTTTTCTGAAAACAGATTTTCAGGATAATTCTTAGGATTTTTACACATGTCAAAATTTGTAAATCTCTCACTTTTCCATATAACAAAGTATGGCCTCCACAAAGGTAGTTTCCTGATTCTATTTGTAAGCCCCATCAGATGGAGGACAGAAATAAAATATATATTAGTTTCTAAAGCTATGAGGTTTCACTCCCTCCTCCTCCACCTGACATACAAACACTGAAAATTTTCACCCATTATCTAGAATTTGCCCATTCAGAAATCCATGTTGAGCCCAATTGTAAAGTAATTATTCAGACATAACTTCCAGTGATGTTAAAAGGAATTTGATCAAATAAAGAACTACTAAATCAACCTGCAAAGATGAAATATATTATGAAGGTAATTTACAAACTAGAGTGGATTCTGCAAAGTAGCTAAAAGGCTCCCTTCTTAAAAAGATTAAACATTTTAAATTGCTCAATAAGATTCGAGACATCATGAGCTTTTACTTGATAATATTTTATTTTGCCTCCTTTTACTACCCTGTCAATGTTAGACAACATTGGAGCTATAAACAAGAAGCTGTTTTATAATATAAATGACTTAGAATATGAACATCTTCCTACAGGGGGAAAAAAAAGTCTGTTTTAAATGGAAAAATTCCTTCACCATCGTCTTTACCTGGAATAACCCAAACCTGAATTAAGTACTTAACTTATTCCCAGAGGCTATGTCCACGTATAAGCCAACTTGTTCAGCTGAAGTTAAGTGCAGCACTTGGAAATAAGTATTGTTTTCTTTATATAGGAAGAAAGCCTGCCCAACAAAACATACAAAAGTGTTTGTTTCATAACAGTGAGTTCTTCTATGCCTCTGAGGAGCAGTTTGAGGAAAACCTTTGGGTAGTTAGATATTTAAGAACTCATAGGCAAATAAATCCACACAATCCTAATTGAAGGAGGGGTGGAAGGTGGAGGAAGAGAGTTGAGAGAGATTCATGATGTAGATGCATGCACGGTGCACTTAGGAGCTTCATCCTGTGTTCATATGCCCTTCTCTCTCATGCTCTTATCTATTCAGCATGTAGCATGACACATTTAAGGACATTCAGTTACCTTTACGTTCACTAGTCTGGTCTATAAGGGTTACTGGGTTATTGTTTTGATTTTATTAATTATTTCTTTCAAGCAACTTGTGTGGCTAATCTGAATTTTCACTGACAGCCAATTTTGGTTTTGTTTCTGTTTTTGTTTTACTCACTGGGACAATAAATCTAAGCACACTTAGCTTCAGAGTAGGTAACCCTGGTTATGTGACAATGTCCCCAGGACTATCTCTGGTTCATAGGGCGAATGAGAAAATAAACCAATCCAAAGAACTTGCAGACTTGTGAGGAATGCTGGGATCAGCCCTACCAGCCCCTGCTCATTTCTCCCAGTACTGGTGTGCTGACTCAGAGGGAAGAAGATGATTCACCATTGTCACATAAGCAACTATAAAAACACCCCAGTGAGGGCCGGCCCGGTGGCACACTGGAGAGTGCACCGCTTGGGAGCGCAGCGGCGCTCCCACCGAGGGTCGGATCCCATGTGGAGACCGGTTCCCGCTCACTGGCTGAGCGAGGTGCGGGCGCAACACTGAGGGTTGCGATCCCGTTACCGGTCAGTAAAAAAGACAAAAAAAAAAAGAAAAAAAAAATCAAGTCTCAATAAATTTTTAAAAACTGAAATTATTTCAAGTATCTTTTCAGATCACAACAGATTGAAACCAGAAATCAATAACACATGAAACCTAGGAAACTGTACAAAATCATGGAAATTAAACATGCTCCTGAATGACCTCTGGGTATAAGAAGAAATTAATCAGGAAATAAAAAAATTTCTTGAAACTATCAAAAATAGACACTTCATACTGAAACCTGCTGGATACTACAAAAGCAATACTAAGAGAGAAATTTATTGCTTCCATATTCTATTAAGATAAGGTGAGCTCATTGCTAAAGTCTATTCTGAAGTACATTAGATATGGCTTCTTCTATCGTAAAAAACTGGAACAGTGTGGACAGTCACTGGAACAGAGCCAGACATGAAGAGAGCAGGCAAGAGGAAAATGATAGCTTGATTCTACTGAGTGCCTACTATGTGCTCCTATGACTACCATGTGCTCTGTTTTACCCAAAAATGCCCAATCCTGCCTGAAAGAACAGAAACTCTCACCAAGCTTCAACAATTTTCAACTTGTAGCTAATTTTCTAAAGATTAACTCTAGATAAGAAAAATAAGCGCTTTTTTTTTTCTCTTCAATTTACTTATTGTACAGAATCACTTGAGTTTATCTTATTAAAATCCCAAATATTCCAGGAATCGTTTTCAAATGCATAAACGCTGCTCACGGTTTACTTCCTTTCGGCTCATATGAAGGAAAAAAAAGTATCCCAGTCTTTCTTGAACCATGGTTTATAGTAATATAAGCTGCAAAAAATTTACAAAAGATATATGATCCATCAAATTTTCAAGTTCGGTATAAAATCAAGGCAAGTATTGGAACTGAGTAAGACCTGAGAACTGTGGAAAGTTTACTAGTCCTCTAGACAGGTTGTTCCTGAACTTTGTCCAAGGGTTGGATTCTAAACAAAATATGGCGTTAGCCGTGTAGCTCAGTTGGTTAGAGCACAGCCTTATAACACCAAGGTCATGGGTTCCAATCCCCGTACCTGCCGGCCACTAAATAAAACAAATAGTAAGCAAAATACAAAGAAGATGAGTTAAATTGAACTTTGTCCCTCAGTTACAAGAATTCCCCATAACTCTATCACTGAAAATTGGGCATTTTTCTTCAAATGTGGGCCTCCAAAGTCTAGGTTATTTGTACAAAACCACTGAAATTATTGCAAACCACATCTCATGGACTCTGAGAATGATTTTTTAGCAATGGCAAACTGATTATATGACTACTAGACTCTCTTCATGTGCCATTAGTCATAAGAAGCAGGAAAATATGCCTGTTTTCAAGGCAAATTTCTCCTTTTGAATTGTACTTCAAAATGTAGATTCTCATCTGGAGGTCCAAACTGAAAAAATCCAGGCCAAATTTTCAGTTAAAACTTCTAAACAGCCATCCTTAGCCAGGCCAGTGAATAGTCTGTGATGACTAGGCAAACTTTTCTAAATAGGAGATAGAAATAAAAGACCAGTGTCTTATGCATGTTTTCATTCTTCCCTTGAAATGCTTTCGGGGAATTAAAATTACACCCACTCTTCTTCCCATAACTCAGAAAGCACAGCATAACTATTCTTTCCCTGATGCACAGTACATAAAGCTTTTGATCCACTTATTTGATAATGACAACTGGCCTGATTTTCAAATCCGAATGCACATGCCCATCCTTCCTGAAGCTTCTATTGCTCTTAGAATCAGAAAGACTACAGCAGAGTTAGGAACAGGGGGGGAAAGCTTTTCCATAGCAGAAGGGAGAAAACCCACCCACGTGTGGTGTAAAGAAGAAAAACAGAACCCCTGCCCCCTCCCAAAAAAGGGAGTAGAATATAGCTGTATGAAAAGAAAGGAGGCATGGTGGGCCCCGAAACGTGCTAGATCAAGAACTCCTTAGGGCACAAACCACATCCCATTCATTTTTGTAACCACAGAGCTTGGCACACAGTAGGAATGCAATGAATGTTTAGTAAATTCAATTGAAATGAGAAGAAACAGATTGACCCAATGTAGCTTGCAGTGTCTCTAAACATAATTAATTCTTGAGGTTCTCAAAATCATCTGAGAGTTACTTGCAGGCTCAGTAATAATTTTCATCTAATGACAGCTCCTAAGACTAGATATGAATTTCATTAAAAGAGTCAGCATGCTAATAGCTAGACTATAAGCAAAATGTTAAAGAAGATCTGTATATCACCAGGGTCAGGGGACAGAACAGGATATAGGTTAATTATGCTCTATCAGGCTTTTGCTATATGGAATTTGTAAGAGTGAATCTGTTTTAGATCTGAATCAGTGTGATAACAAGTAGCATTGTACGAGAGCGTGTGCAGCTAGGACCTGAGCTGCCGGCTTCTGGGATGTTCAGCTGTGGCCAGTCTGGTCTCTACAGGCACACCCTGGACTGTGTAGCACAAAGAACTGCAAATAATAGGCCCACAAGAAACGTCAGCCAAATTGAAACAAATTGCTTGGGCTGGGCTTCGGTCTGCTTTAAAACAACTCTGAGGCAGTCTCATTTCTACAGTGACGTTTGCTGTTTTAAGTTCCAAATAACACTCAAGTTTGATCTTGTTTCAGCACCAAACTTTTCATTCAGGTGTGGCCTCAGCAAGGCTGATAACAATTACGTACTTTCCCTGACCTTGTCCCAACTTTCCTGTAAACTGGTACGGTATGAAAAAATGTATGTATGTAGAATGGTAACCTAATACCAACTCCAGCTCTGCGGCAGCTGCTAAGTTTCTCTATTGTGTCTTGAGGAATGCTTTCTGCTACCACTTTAATGTAGTCAAAAGAAAGGGTGTGACACTGGAGGTCTAAGAGACAAGACTGTAAACTGCATCTTCTTTTCATAAGCCAAAGATGAGCTCTATGCCAATAAACATCTGGGCCTTCCTTTGTTCTGTGTCTAAGTATCAGGAAGTTTGGGTAAGTACAGACAATGTGAAATGCTACAGACAAAAATAATTACTTGAATCAGTACAAGTTACATGGGCTGTGTTGATTTAAGATGCTCTGTTGGCTACTGTATGGAGTTAGGGCTTGATTCTTTTTGTCCTGTTTGCTTTCTTCCCAAGTGAACAAATAAAATAAGTACAAGACCGGAAACTAGAGAGTACATAAACCAGGTAGGTGGGATTTAATGAGTTAAACCTTTAAGCTTTACAGAAAGCTAGACTTTGGGGGAGAAAAGAAAAATGCTGACTGAAGGCTTAAACTCTGTGCTTTCATCTCAGGGATGACAGCTAATTAAATATAGTCTTTACAGTATCTTAGATTAGGTACTCTGCGTAAAGAGACATAGTCTGACACTGTTTAAATATAATTTCCTATATTTCCAAATGCCATTTGGTGAAGATATAGGAGGGTACTTCCAAAAGTTCATGGAAAAAAATAGGATTGAAAGAGAATCCAAGGGCTGGCTAGTTAGTTCAGATAGAGCATGGTGTTGTAACACTAAGGTCAAGGGTTCAGATCCCTCGCCAGATGCAAAAATAAATAAATAAATAAAAGTAGGCTAAAAATATGGGCCGGTGGTTAGCACAGTTGGCAAGAGCGTAGTGCTGATAACACCAAGGTCTAGGGTTCAATCCGTTACCACCAGTTGCCAAAAAAAATATAATACGAATCTTTCCATGAACTTTTGGGAGTACCCTTGTATTTGCCTTGTAAGAAAAAAATTAATTTAGCTTATATTAACTATTTGACCAGTGGCCTTCCTTTGAGGAAAGCTGTGTGGTACAGATGAAACATCATCTGATTCAACTTGAGATGGATTTGGGTTCACGTCCTCGCTCTGCCACCTACTAGCTCTATAAAATTAAAAAGTTCTTCACTTTTCTGAATGCAGTTTCCTCCCCTATAACCAGGTAAGTGATAACACCTCCTGCTTCACTGAGTTGTGTTAGGATGAGAAGTGCCCAACATGGACAGCCACTGTACGGCAGCAATGGCCGTCACATTGGCTAAAGAAGTTCCTCATCCCACTGTCGTCTGAAGAAAAAGTCAGCACCACTCTGCAAGTATGCCTTCTGAAAAGACAATTCTATACAAACAAATATTTTTAAAATGTTAATTAAGAGTCACAGTAATTGATTGAAAGGGTATTTTTAAAAACTGTACAATTAGGTGAAAAGAGCCAGGAGCTAAGAGACAGGTGGCTGTGCCAACCCTAAGAAGTGGTGCTATCTTAGGCAAGTCTCCTTGGACCTCAGTCTCCCCAACAGTAAATTGAGATGATAATGCCGTCCCAGCCTACCTCATGGAGTGGTTGTGAGAATCAAATGAGAAAAACACATAAAAGAGTTTTGAAAGGTGAAAAGATCCAAATGCACAGATGATGGATGCTATTACTCCATAGCTTGAAATCATACATATTAATATCTATGCAGGGTTCACTCATGCTTTTGTAGCATTACCTACCTGATAGCTTGAAAAACAAAACAAAACAAAAAACACCTTGATTGGTATTAAAAAATAAGTTCCTGAAAAACAGCATGCAAAGAAAAAAACTCCTACTTCTATGTATGCTTTTATGAAAGATTCCAGATGTGTTACAGAAAATTTGTAAAAATATCACCAGATCTGTAAAATCAAACAGGCAAGCAAGCACCACATACAACAATAACAATCTGCTGTCTTTTCTAGAATCCAACTAATTGAGCTCTATGTTTAGTCAGTGTACACAGTCTTTTTGTTTTATTTACTTTTTTTCTTATGAATGAATGAGTCAGAAACGTAAGGTCCTGGCAGACAGGGATCTTGGGACATGCCTTCACATATGGCTGCTGAATAATTGATTTAAAAATAATGATTTTAAATGATACACATTCATTTGCTGGTGTCAGGTTCATTGTTACTAGCCCCTGGAAAGCAATACAGCAAAATCTATTAAGAGCCATAAAAACACCCATATATTGTCACCCAGTTGTCACACCTCTGGGAATTTATCCTAAGGAAACAATTTATGCACAAAGAGGTTCATGGCAGTTCCATATATAAAAGTGAAATTGCTTAAATGTTCAGCCATGGTTATAATACATAAACAATAATTATAAAGATAATGTAGCAATCCAGAACCATATTAATAATAAAACGTTAAGCTATAAAAGCAAAATATAAAATTATATTTTGTCTAACGTGACTTGAAGTCTGTAAAAATTTGATATGTGAATAATGACCAGAAGAACTACACAAAAATAAAAATAAGGTGTTAAGAAGGTGAGATACATAATTTAAAAAAAATTTTAAACTATGCTATTTTTACGACTCAAAGAAACAAATACTGATTGAAATATTTTTCATTTGAATAGAGTCCTAAGACTGTTAAAACACTGGCATTATCTTGGTTGATTTTCACAAAAACCCTTGGGGCAGTGATGAGGGTCTAGAATCCCTCTAGTCTTGCCTAGAATCCCTCGCTAGGAGTAGCCAAGCTGGGGCTTGAACAAAGTCTGCTTCCAACCTTCACTCCAGCGTCCTTCCCCTAACCTGCCTGCTTTAGGCTGCCTCACGGAGACTGATGCCTCTGGCCCAGCTGGTCAGCACATTTGGGTGAAGTGCTTTAACTCGACCTGGACTTTGAGGTGCCCTGGTATTCTCTGAAAGTTAATTTGCCTAAAAAGAGGCTGAGCCTCCAACTGGCACAGATTTTTCCAAGTACCCCATATTCTGTAGATCAAGAGCAGTTTTGTGGGAAATCACAGCACTCCTTGATTTAGCACTGGATGCTGTCTTAATCACACAAATGGCAGTAAAAATATTTATTCAAACCCTTTGAAAAACAACCAGCTTAGTGGTCTATTCACGAACTTTATAAATGGGTTGAAAGCTATAGTGAGTCATCCCAAAGGAGGTAAAGTTGAACACATAAGTTCCAGAATGAGCTTTATCCTCCAAATCTCAGGGATTCCAGTAAAATCTGACCAGATAAGGTACGTCGCCAGTAAATCCAGCTGCACGTGGCAAGTGCTGCTGGGAAACTGCTGCGTTTTCTTGAACAGCCAAAAAGAAAACACCACCCAAGTTTAATTTCTGTGTATTCAGAGCATGGGTTAAAAGAGAAAAGCTATAACTGCATAACTTTTGAAAAGAGAGAGAGAGAGAAAAAAGCCTATCTTTGATAGGCTACAGAGTACAGAACAATGAATGAAATTGCCTGTTGCATTTTTTAAAAATTTAAACAATAAATAAGTAAATATACAAATGAATAGGGGGACGGGGGGAAAAGACACAACAATTCCTTGATCTTGTTAAGACAGGCAAACAGATATGATGTTGACAAAAAGCCTATCTTTGATAGGCTACAGAGTACAGAACAATGAATGAAATTGCCTGTTGCATTTTTAAAAAATTTAAACAATAAATAAGTAAATATACAAATGAATAGGGGGACGGGGGAAAAGACACAACAATTCCTTGATCTTGTTAAGACAGGCAAACAGATATGATGTTGACGGGAGGGAGGGGGGAAAGGAGGGAGGAAAAGGAAGAACTGGTAAAGGAACACGAAAATCAACTATCTTGATAAATTGAAATAATAAAAATAAATAAAATTTAAAAAATAAAAAATAGAAAAGCTTGGGGCCGGCCCGGTGGTGCACTGCTATAGTGCGCCGCTTGGGAAGTGCGGTGGCGCTCCCGCCGAGGGTTCGGATCCCACATACAGACCGGCCGCTCACTGGCTGAGCAAGGGGCGGGAGCAACACCGAGGGTTGCGATCCCGTGGACGGTCCCGGTCCGGTACGGGCGCAACACTGAGGGTTGCGATCCGTTGCCGGTCACGAAAAAAGACAAAAAGGAAAAAAAAAATAGAAAAGCTTGTTTATTTGGAAAAATAAAATAAAAATGTAATTCAAGTAAAAAAAGATATTAAAAAAGAAGAGGAAAGCAGGAAGGATAAGGGTCAGCATATGGAGGGAATTATATAGACTACCTGGATTTGAACAGGCCACTTGAAAGCAATCAAGTAAGACTGTGGGATTTGTGTTTATGGTAAAATCATGGTATTGATTATATAAACACTAGTTTTCCAGTCAAACAGATCTGGGTTCTTAAGCACTATACATTTTTAGGCCTATGACTTAAGTTCTCTGAGCCTCAGTTTTCACATCTGTAAGTGGAAGAATAATCACGCCTACCTTTCAGAGTTCACATTGAGATGAGACAAGGTAAGTGAATGCTTGGCTTTCACTGAGCCAGGAATAAATAATCACCTGCCTCTTAGTCTAGCAAGGCAAAATGCCTTGCTGACTAAAGTGAATAATGAAAAGACCAAAAATGTCAGGTGAGCAATCACTTAGCCTGTGAATAAATACCAGGGAATCCTGCCTTCATGATTCTGTGGCTTATCTAAAACATTGCTATTCATCCATGTTAACCCACTGCAAGTCTGTAGGGTGAAAAATTGGCAAAGTTCTGGAGCAAACCTAGAATGTCTCTACATGTTAAAATGAACTAGCATACCAGCTGGCCTACATCACTTCAAACATTTGGGCTAGAATTTTTGTATCAGCAGAACACTCACCAGCAACAAATATTTGGCTAAAACACTTAATTTCCACAATGAACTCAGTTTCACTTTGGCTTATGAAACCTCAAATGTACACCCCTATGCCTGCACCCCGCCAGTGTATTTATTTACCATAACATGGGCTTGGAACTGGAAATGAGTATGGATGCCAAATTCCAACATATTCAGACCCAATGGCTATGGCTTTCTAAGGGAATTTCGAGGTGCTTCCTAACGTTTGATCCTTCCTCAACCATGCCACAGGTTTTGTTCTTTTTGTTAAGTCAATGCCAAGTACCAAGCACAAAGGTGGGAAGCTCCATATAATCTGTTTCCTTTTTAAAGTTATATTATCACACTTTAAATTATTGCCTAAGTAACACACATTTTCTGTATTTTAAAATTAAGATTAAAAAAATTAAATTCCTTACTATCCCACCACCCATAGATAACCAAAGCTAGCATTTTAACATTTTGGAATATATTTTCCAGTCTACATGTAACTATCTTTTATTTTTCTTTACCTTTCCTTTTTTTCCCAAAGATGACATAATATAGTACCAGAGGTTTATAGTCTTTTTTTAACATAACAATACATCATGAAACTTTTCCATTATCTTCTATGGATCATTTTTAATGGCTATATATTATTCATCATATGGACATACTATAATTTATTTAATAATCCTCTATATTGGATACTAGAATGCTTCCAGTTTTCTATTAGCAAAATCTGATTTCTTAAAATATTTTTTTAAAAATTAGTGAGAATTTTGGAAATTTCCACTTTGGTAGTTCCAGACCTAAATCTGTTATCCAAATAGGCTAAATGCAACCAAGAAAGCCTAGGTCTAGAGTTCAAAAACCTCTTTGAACTCTGGCAATTCCATTTACGGTGCCTCAGAAGACCTGCACCTGTGCAGCCACCTCCCCTGATCTGCCGGAATTCCCAAGGTGAATGATGCCACACAATGGAGAAGGCAGCTTTGTTTCTCTGGAATCCTGTGGGAGCATTCATCTTGAGGTTCAAGCAATGTCATGTTTGCAAAGCCTGAGTCAGAACCTTCACCACCCACTGAATGAAAAGCACTTTTACTCCAGCTTTGTTTCAAGGTTTGCCACAAAAATGAAAGGAGTGTGGTAGAGGGGAAGAGAAACCACCAAACTTCGGGCATCTTTTCATTTCCAGTTGGGTGGCAGATGCGCCTTCTCTTTCGGTTTCTGGGATTCTCAGCACCAACTCCCATCAGTCATTTTTGCTGCTTTGACTCTCACGCAATCCTAGACATCCAGTGTTGTACCCTAAGTGGTTTTGTCCTAAAGGAAATGTCTCTTGAATAAAAACAGCAAACCAGGAAGCAACTATAAAATTGTCACAGACGTGGTTGGAGTAGAAATAGTTCCCAGAATGCTGGCTTTTCCCAGTGTTGACTTTTCTGTATAAACAATGCAAAGTACACAGGCTGGCAGCAAGTATTGATTTTAAGGAAGGGAAAAAATATGCATGTGTGTGTCTGTGTGTATGTATTATATGTGTGTGTGTGTATACACACATTTGTAATATTTTGGAAACATGAGGCCTAAAAAAATAGCTAATGTTTTATGGCAGAAAGAGAGTAAGAGAGACTTCTAGACAGAAAGATAGAGAGTGCAGGGCACACAAGGACAGTTATTAAGGAAGGAGAAAAAGACTTAGAAAACTCTCTGCTAAATCTGGATTATCTTACTTCTTTTGAGTATTTGTAATAAATACTTTTTTTTCCTTCCAAGAAAATTAGTTACCAGAAAAATATCTTGCCTCCCAGGCCCCTGTTCTGCCTGATGGTACCTGTCAAAAAGATAACATCTTTCAATGAATTAAAGAAAGCGAAAGGCCAATCCCTCCTAGTCATCTCGCTGTGATTTACATCAGTATAATTATATCTTCTATTGCTGAGGGAAATTGACTATACCTACAGGGAAATGCTACTAGTATGTAGGAAGTTTCTTTTTAATTACTACAGAATACAGACCTGAAACTTTACTTCCAGACCAATCTCATATATGTGTTTGGTGGGGACCACGGCTGTGGAGGTGCATAAACATGAAGATATTTTTTCTTCATGAACAAAACTTCAAGATAGAATTGGGTTCATACTAAAAAGAGAAGGAAACCAAAGGATTAGTATTAATTCTGGTAATTCTTTCATTGTGAATATGCATGTGAGCACCTGAACAATCTGAGAGGGAGGGGTATCTTCTTTTTTTCTTTTTTCATCTTTCAACAGCTTTATTGAGATATACTTCATATAGCATAAAATTCACCAATTTAAAGTGTACAATTCATCAGCATACCAGTCAGCCACACACACACATACAAAAGTAAAGAGTTCAATTCAATAGTTTTTAGTATGTTCACAGAATTGTGTAACCATCACAGGGGTTGTGTCTTTAATCTCGCAAATATTTCTGTATGTTTTACTTCCTTGCACAAGATTGCATACCAGACAGATTGTACACTTATAGCTCTTTAAATCACATTTAATTTGAGCTTTCAATGAGTATTACCATCCATTTGAGATTTCACTACTTTGTATCATGTTCACTTTTCTATTTTACGTACCTTAGAATATGTACTTACACAAATGTGTGGATACATACACATACAAGTGCATGTATATAAACATACAATACAATATTTTTGTTTAGCCAAAGGCATGTCTATGTTCTTCACCTTTCTTTGAAGGAGTGAACCAGTTTAATTATTAACTCATTCTTCCCAAGTTAAACATTTGTCTCATGTGATGTATTAATTTAAAAACATAGGATCATGATGTTTACTGCCTGGGACAAATTGAGTACTAAAAATAAAAAAGAACTGAAATGCAATTAATACCAACTCTTCTCTTCTCACAAATAATCCATTTTTTTTTCATGTGGGAATGATCATTAGAATCTGATTTCATAGCGCTCTAGCTCAGTTTAAGCACTGATTTGATATAATTTAATTTAAATGACCAATGGTATGTTTTCTTATCCAGATTTTCTCTGTAGCATCATTTGATGGATCCTTCATGGACATTTCAAAAAGATCAGTGAATATGAACCTTAGACTTGAGAACTTCCTCAAAAGTAAATTTAAATCCATCTCTGTTATAAATGTATCACTATGACACTCTTGACTCTTGCCCCCAATTCCTTATCATCAAATATCATTTGATTTATGTGTTATTTAGATGGGAGATCACAAACTGCCTTGGGTTAATATAAAAAGGTAGCAATCTGGAATATATGGGCTAAATGTGATTTGACTTTAGCAGCATTTAGAACTAGAAGTCATCTTGTTTAACCACCTTACTTACAGGCTAGGAAACTGAGACCTGAAAATGTTACATGATACAACCAAATTCAAAGCATTACATACGGTAAAACTGGGACCATAGCCTAAGCCTCCTGAATCTTAGACCAACTTCCGCACTACCATCTCTGATGGAATATTTTACACATCGAGCTTCTTATGTAAAGTTATCTAGGTTATCACTCTTTCCCTTTAGCAGCAGGCTTCTCATAGAGCTATCAATGTCTCTTTATGGGAGATGTATTTTGGCAGACCGTATTTTCCAAAGATGCTGCAACTCTATCTCCCATCCCCACATGCTCCTGTTACAATGTGTTGATATTCCTCCCATCAAAAGGTAGAGTTTATGTTTCATTCCCTTAAATCTGGGCTTCTGTCTCCTGCAGAAGTGATGCTGTGTGACTTCTGACACTAATCTTAAAAAGCTATACAGCGTTCCCCTGGTTCTTTTGGAATTCTTGCCCCTGGGACCTAGCTACCATGCTATGAGGAAAGCCCACATAGCCAGAGAGGCCATGTGCAGATGTTCGGGCCAACAGACCCTGCTGTTCCCAGCTGACAGCCATCATCAACCATCAGATATGTGAGCAAATGAGACTTCAGCAATGGATTCTGGCCCCCTGTCATCAAGTCACCCCCATCTCTGGATTCACTGGCTCCCAGCTATAGCCACAGCGTTTGCTGTTCACGGGACATTGAGAAAGCTACTGGGAACGGGATAAAGACAGTCCAACCGTTTTTCCTACTACTTCCTCACCCAGCCCTGGGCTATTGAGGGAAGGCTCAACAGAAGTCCACTTGGTCCCCTTCCTTTTCCTGCCTCCAACCATTTGTTTATGCTTCTTCTTCCATGTGCTACCTTCTCTTCAAAGAGAATCAGTCAAGACCTCCCCTTCCAAGGACTCTTCCCTGAGCCCTTCGCGTGGAATGTTACTTACATGCACCACTTAAGATTACATCAGCTGCAGGTAGCAGACAATGCCCAGGACTGACTATATTTGACACACTGAAAATTCAGTGGTGTTATTACTCCAGATTATGTGCACTTTAGTTCTACAAATGCTCTCTTAGGCCAGAGTGGCTTTATTTGGCTTCCACCATTAGTGCATATGGAGGCAGTGGTCAGTGTAAAACCCCACATCTTTTTTTCTGTGAATTGTTCACCAACCAGGCATTCCCTAACATGGACTTCTTTTGCAGACGTGTACCTCAATGCAGAAATTTCCCTATGAACATCTTGACAGCAGGGATGTCTCTATTAATCTTTTTAGTGTATAGTGAAGGGAGGTAGTAGTGTAGGTACCTAAATACTGTAGGTGTTCCAGATTTCCCTCCCTGTTTAATATTCCAACTGATAACGTTATTTTGGACCTTGAATTAATTAAGTTAAAGTAGCTGTTTATATTTTATTTTCTGCAAATCTCCCAAGTATAACTGCTATGATTTCACATAATTTGTTTCTTTATTTATGTGCTGAATAGAATAGTGTCAGAGGTAGAAACTGTGGTAAAATATTCTTTTATTTCAGTAACATTAATATACCTAACAGACCGTCATTCAGCTCAGCTTCAGTCTATATCAGTCAAAATCATAGTATGGTAGACATTTTCACAAATCTGAAATCCTTCTTGATTTATTTACTCATTCATTCATAAATCTGTATTAAATACTTATATGTGCCTGGCAATGTACTAAATAGAGCAGACTATCTGCTATCAGGAAATTCACCATCTATTGGTGCAGAGAAGCCATGTAAACCAATAATTACAATACACAAAATTTAAATATTTTAAATAAAAATGATAGATTTTTATTATATATATAATCTAACTTATCTATGTAAAAAGATAGTAAATAAAAAGTTAAAAGACAAATAAAATGGGGAGAAAATCTTTGTAACACAAGATTAATGCCTAGAATATAGAAAGAACTATAAATGACAGGAAAAAAACAAACAATCCAATGTAAAAATTTAAATGGAGGATATGAACAGGCAATTCATGAAAAAGGAAATAAACATGGCCAATAAACATATAACAGTTGCTTGGTCTTATTTGTATTTAGGGAAATGCACATTAAATTGTCATCTTTTTTTTTTTTTTCACCAGATTGGCAAAAAGTAGTATATATGCTAGCATTCAGTGTTGAGGTTATGGGAAAACAAATATTCTCATATATTAATAGTGAGAATATAATGTGGTCCATCCACTTTCAAAAGCAAATCAGTAGGACCTATTAAATTTTGTAATGTGTCCACCCTAGACTTCACTCTTCTGTTACATTTCCAGAGAAACACTGGACAAAAGGATATGGTCCTGGAGTGCACCTTCATTTACATTAGCACAAAATTGAAAACAACCTAAACGCGATCGATGTAGAAATAATTAAATAAGTTATGATACAACTGCAGCATGCTATGCTGCAGTGAAGAATGAAATAGATCTATAATTCAATGACTCAAGATTCTACAAGACATTATGCAATTTTTTTGAAAAAAGGCAAGCCCCGTGGCTCACTCGGGAGAGTGCAGCACTGGGAGTGCTGAGGCTGCGGGTTCGGATCCTATATAGGGATGGCTGGTGCGCTCACTGGCTGAGTGTGGTGCGGGCGACACCAAGCCAAGGGTTACGATCCCTGTACTGGTCACAAAAAAAATAAATAAAAAGAAAAAAGGCAAGTTGCAGAGTGATATATATAGTACAAAATTACATAAACTAGTTTTTTTAACTTAAAGACTATATGTTTCTGTAGGCTTTTTTTTTTAAGACTAGTCAAGTGCATTTCTGTAACTTTATACATTTATAAGTACATGTAAAAACAAAAGGCCTAGAAGGACACACACCAAACCAATGGCAGGGTTACATCTGATCAAAGTTGCTGTTAAGAAGCATTTATCTTTATCTGTATTGTTTGGATTTTTTAAAAAGAAAGCTCTGGTGTTATTTTAAATAGATCTTTAAAACTTAATACATTTACAAAATAATTGCAATACAGCAGAAGTGCTAAAATGACATCCACTGGATGATAAATACAAGGTACTATGTGGCCCAAAAGAAAGCAAATATTTTTTTTCTATTCTATAAAGCTTCCCATCCACTAAATACACCTTTATTGTTTTTTTCCAGAAATAAATTATATATCTCAAGAATTCATAACATAGAAACTCAGACCAAGAAAAACCACTTTGGAGCTTTATGACAGCTTTTTAGAATGCTGATTAATTTGCAGAAGTTAGAAGCAAAATTATGAAGCACTCATGTTGATTAGTTATTCCTGCCAGCAGCTTTCTGAGGTGTTAGCACTGTGAGCCTCATGTAATAGGTGAGGAAATGAGAGAAAGGAAAAATTAGTGCCTCACCCAGAATAGCTCAACAGTCAGTGGTAGGAGCAGAACTTCAAACCCAAAGGACAAACTGGGATTGACTCTGTGTTCAAACCAAGAGTTAGATAACAGTAGATCATGGTGTATATGCATCCTATTCTCAAGAAATCAAGAAGATATAGCTGACCCCTACCTAGTAGATTTCCTTACAGGGCAATGAAGTTCATGCCTATAGGAAAACAGGGACACCCCAGTCTTTCCTCCACAGCAAAGCCCCACAAAAGGCAGTTCCCCAGAACATTGAGCCTGATTCTCCAAGCTGACTCTTCTGCTGCACTTCAGACAAAAACTCAGCCACCACACAATATGAATCACTCTACCTTTGAAAGTAACCTTTAGGTAGCAATTTGGCAATCCTCGTCTCAAAGAGGATTCAGTGATCTGAGTCGATCTCCTGGCATTTTTTCCATGACAAAGTAAAAAGTCCATTTTATTCCCCCTTAGATTCACAAGTAAAAAGTACCCGGAAAAGATTGTGCGTGTGACATGTAAATTCACAAATAAAGCTTCAGCTCCCGGCACCCTCATTTATTCCCAACAGGTGAGTCAAGAGTGCACATTGGCAAGACGTGATGCTGAGTAACTTGGCTTTTTTTCTCTCTCTCTGATTTAACTGAGACCTGTAATGTTATTTGATGCAGTTTTCTATATTTAATTAATTTAACATTCCAGATTTTTAATTTGCATTTAATTTAACATTTCAGGTTTTTAATTTACCAGATATGTTTATCAAATATTCATTTCAGAGACTTTCACAGTATATACAGTGCATACCCCTCTTTAATTAGTGTGTGGTAAATTAATTCTTCTATCCCTGCTCCTTCATCAGATATTGGATTAAGGAAGTTGCACTGTTTCAACACAGCACATAAACTCGTTTATTAAACCAAGATGGTAAATTTCCCCATGTATGTGCATTGCTAGTCTGCTTTTATGCTTAACCTGATAAAAACTGCCACAGTTAAAACCAGAAATCTGTTATTGTTTAAAACTTGCTGTTTGGTTTGACAATGTGAAAGTTAAATTTTATATTCTATCCAATTATTGGATCCAATTATGCTCTTTCCTTGATCCTGGACTTTTACCTCTGCCACCTCCCTTCCTGTCCTTCGTCGGTCTCTCTTCATCCATATTGTCACCTTCTTCCTCCCTGGGACATTTGTTAAAATAAGATTATGCTTGTCTAAGCTCCCTGTTAACTTTTCTCTAAGACTAGACTATCCCAGGTTACAAACTTAACTTCACATCCCTGAGTTTTACAACTGACTTCCCTCTGCCCTCCTCCCTACCTCCTAGCAAATACTAACCAGTCCCCCAATTGATACTATATTTAAATTCTGTAGGTAGGGACCATTATGGAGGGAGGAGTTTTATCTCCCCTATTACATCATAAGCTATCAAGAACAAACAGTATTCATCTCTCCATCTCAAACAGGGCCTAGCATAGTGCCTTGCACAAATAGGCAAACAGTAAATGTTTGCTGGATATCTGGACGGATGGTTGGATAGATGGATGGTGGATGGATAGATATCTACTGTGTGCCTGGCACCAAGCTAGTTCTTTAAACTATGTTTTCCCATTTAAGTATTTCTCATAATGAGGAATTATCCTCACTTAACAGATGGGGACACTGAGGCTCACAGTGTTCAGGGGGCATTCACTCAACAGTCACACAGCTAGCAAAGAGCTGAGCCCGAGTTTGAACCCTAATCTGTCTGATCTTCCTGTACTTATTACACATGGGCAGGACTTCCTACATAACCAGTGGGGCCCAGCACAAAATTCAACGCATACCCCTCATTTGAAAGTTATTAATCATTTCATAACAACAAGGTCAAGGGTTCGGATCCCCATCCCGGCCAGCCACCACAATTAAAAAAAAAAGAAAGAAAGAAAGTTATTAATCATTGCAAGATGTGACAGTAGAGCTTTAAACTTAACACAGGGTCCTTCGAACATTGAGCCTGATTCTCCAAGCTGACTCTTCTGCTGCACTTCAGACAAAAACTCAGCCACCACACAATATGAATCACTCTACCTTTGAAAGTAACCTTTAGGTAGCAATTTGGCAATCCTCGTCTCAAAGAGGATTCAGTGATCTGAGTCGATCTCCTGGCATTTTTTCCATGAAAAAGTAAAAAGTCCATTTTATTCCCCCTTAGATTCACAAGTAAAAAGTACCCGGAAAAGATTGTGCGTGTGACATGTAAATTCACAAATAAAGTTTCAGCTCCCGGCACCCTCATTTATTCCCAACAGGTGAGTCAAGAGTGCACATTGGCAAGACGTGATGCTGAGTAACTTGGCTTTTTTTCTCTCTCTCTGATTTAACTGAGACCTGTAATGTTATTTGATGCAGTTTTCTATATTTAATTAATTTAACATTCCAGATTTTTAATTTGCATTTAATTTAACATTTCAGGTTTTTAATTTACCAGATATGTTTATCAAATATTCATTTCAGAGACTTTCACAGTATATACAGTGCATACCCCTCTTTAATTAGTGTGTGGTAAATTAATTCTTCTATCCCTGCTCCTTCATCAGATATTGGATTAAGGAAGTTGCACTGTTTCAACACAGCACATAAACTCGTTTATTAAACCAAGATGGTAAATTTCCCCATGTATGTGCATTGCTAGTCTGCTTTTATGCTTAACCTGATAAAAACTGCCACAGTTAAAACCAGAAATCTGTTATTGTTTAAAACTTGCTGTTTGGTTTGACAATGTGAAAGTTAAATTTTATATTCTATCCAATTATTGGATCCAATTATGCTCTTTCCTTGATCCTGGACTTTTACCTCTGCCACCTCCCTTCCTGTCCTTCGTCGGTCTCTCTTCATCCATATTGTCACCTTCTTCCTCCCTGGGACATTTGTTAAAATAAGATTATGCTTGTCTAAGCTCCCTGTTAACTTTTCTCTAAGACTAGACTATCCCAGGTTACAAACTTAACTTCACATCCCTGAGTTTTACAACTGACTTCCCTCTGCCCTCCTCCCTACCTCCTAGCAAATACTAACCAGTCCCCCAATTGATACTATATTTAAATTCTGTAGGTAGGGACCATTATGGAGGGAGGAGTTTTATCTCCCCTATTACATCATAAGCTATCAAGAACAAACAGTATTCATCTCTCCATCTCAAACAGGGCCTAGCATAGTGCCTTGCACAAATAGGCAAACAGTAAATGTTTGCTGGATATCTGGACGGATGGTTGGATAGATGACTTTCCACCACAGCACACAATTTCCCCTATTATTAACATCTTGTATCAGTATCGTACATTTGTTAAAATGAACCAATATTGAAATTTTATTATTGACTAAAGTTCATAATTTGTATTAAGGTTTACTCTTTCTGTTGTACAGTCCTATGGGTTTTGACAGATGATTTTCAAAGCAAGAGATTCGGTTTACTGTCCTTTGGTGATTTCTTTTTTCTCCACTGAATATTATATTTATTTCTTTAACAAATATTCATTGAGTTCTTAGTATATGCCAGGAATTGTTCTAAGCATGGAATATGCAGATTTGAACAAGGTACAAAAATTCTTGCTCCTACAGAGATCAAAAATCATTCTGAGGGCCGAGCCCATGGCGCAGCCGGGAGAGTGCGGCGCTGGGAGCGCAGCAGCACTCCCGCTGCGGGTTCGGATCCTATATAGGGATGGCCGGTACGCTCACTGGCTGAGTGCGGTGCAGCCGGTCTCAAAAAGGACAAAAAAAAAAAAAAAAAATCATTCTGAAAATTACTATTCCATTATATCAGACCATTTTGGAACAGATAATCTCCAAATTTTTTCTATTTTAACTAATACTGTGGTGAATGCAGATCTTTGGCCATCATTATTATGTCCTTGAGAGAGTATTAAAAGTAAAAAAAGAGGGCTAGCAGTCAGCTCAGTTAGAGCATGGTACTGATAACATCAAGATAAGGGTTTGCATTCCCATACTGGCCAGCCACCAAGTTAATAAATAAATAAATATAAAAATGATAGGCACCTTTTTTTAGGTGTTTGATATATGATGTCATATTCCAGACCAGAAAGGATGTGGCTATCGACACTCCTCCAGCTGTGAAATTTCCTATCTTACCTTTACTATGACTGCTGCATTCCCTTTACACCTTCTGCCTACTCTCCGTGGTTGCCCCCAGTTTCTTTGCCCTCCTCCAATGCAAGCAATCTGAGCAGTCAGCCTCCGGTTCCAAGCAGGCCTCTGGGCTGTAGGTTGATTCACGCAATCTACCTCCCACCAAAATCCATTCTGTGTGTGTGTGCCACACACTCATGTCTTACTTTAGAGTATGCTGTCCCCTCAGGGCCCTGCACTTAACTTCTTTAAGCTGAAGTCCGTCACTGTAAAATTGACACTAATAATGACAGCTAACCTTTATGTAGAGATCGCATGTTTCCAGCCCTTGATTGCCTCCAGGTGACCAAGCTGTATTTCTATGACCACAAAAGGTGACGCTAGACTCTGAAAAGTACATAAACTGAGGGCAATGTTTTGTGATTTCATCTCAGGAACCACTCTCTTTTTAACTCCCTAACATTTCACCTTGTTGTTGTGAGTACAAGACTAACAGCCCCTCATTCTGAAGAGTTAATTGTCTTTATCCTACTGAACCTAGTGATATGTACTGGAAATAATATGGTCTTTGGAACTGAACAGACCTGGGTTTAAAAATCAGTGCAACCATTTGCTAATTGTGTGACCTGGAATAAGTGATATAAGAAATTCTTAGAGCCCAAATTACTCATTTCTAAATTTGGGGCACCAGTAATAGCTAACCCTTGGGTAGATTACACCATGTGCCAAACGCTGTTGTAAATATCCTGTTTGTATTTATTCATCTGATCCTTGCTAGAACCTAAGGAGGCAAGTTCAATTATTATCCTTCCCAAATTACAGAGAAACAAACTAAGGCAAAGACAGGGTAAGTGGCCTGCACCAGGTCATGCAGCTAGTTAGTAGCAAACCTGGAATCCAAACCTGGAGAAACTGGCTCCAGTGTCTACACTACTGTTTTCTCACTGGTACTGCGTGAGATGATTTTGAGGATTAAACGCTACAACCTGTATTAAGGATCTATTAGACAATATGTGTGGCACATAATAAATTCTGTGCTGCCCTTTACTTGCTCCCAGTTTAACATTGTTATCTTCCTGGTCCTGGGTAGTAAAATCTCAGCCAAACAGATATAGCAGAACCATACCATTCTGCCTATGGATCAGACACAGCATGGCACATACAGGGAGCTAAAAGCAGTTTGGATTTTCCAAAAGGAGGCACTAATAGAGATGAGACTGTTTTGATGGATGGAGTGAAGTCACAGAGGTCTTTGAGTGTCCATGGGGAGGCAGTATAATGTAGGGTAAAGAATCAGCTGGGTTCGAATCCCAGCCTTGCCTACTTCATAGAGTAGGCAGGAGGATTAAATGAGATATGGTGCAAACAGCACTCACCATACTTTCTCTGCATAAATCCATTCACACTCACATAACTGGACAACATCCAGAAGCACAGATAGCAATAAGATTAACCTCATAGTAGACAATTTAAAAAGCATACCGTCCTATGTATTAGGTTTAGTCAGCAAATAGATAGCACTCTCAGAATTGTGTCTCAAGCTGTTGACATTGACATCAAGCTGCCCGGAAGTCTGCTGAGCTGAGAATACAGCAGGTGGGGGATTGGGGGGGGAGTGAGGTAGTAAGTGTGGTAGGTGACAACATGCCTGTCCCTAAAGGGGTACATTCTTTGCTTGGGGCAAGGAGAGCTGCTTCAAACTCCACCAAAACCTGGATGAAATAATCCTCACAGTTCTCAACCATCTGTTGCTCAGATTCTACATGCACCAAACAACCTCCTGATTAACATCTAGATCCCCTAAAGAGTGTCCTGGTAGAATGCACAGAAATATTCCTGGCCCTAGAAAGAAAGTGCTTTGTTATAAATCTGTAGAGATCAGTTTTATATGAATTAGGAGCTATTGCTGCCCAGAAGATAGAATGATCCCTTATTTCTTTCCCACTACTTTGATTCTATCATCAGAGAAATTTTGGAAGCCCCACTCTGAATCTCTGCCTGAGCACCTACTAAGTGCCAGGCATGAGCTTAGTTGGCACGGTGAGGGATTCAATGCTGAAAATGAAACAGTCCCTGCCGAAACAACATAAAATGTAGTAGAGATAAAAAAGCAAATATACCAGGAACTAAAATAAGGCACAAGTTGGACAAAATGCTATCTCATTATCACCTTGAAAACCCCCCAAGGCCAATTCTAGGCCTCCTAGTTCTATTCAACTTGAGGAGATGATAATAAGGAGAAAGTGTTCTTGCCCATTAAAAGAGTTCTTAACTTGTAGACCACGACTAGCTGCTAAATGGTGGAATTTTACCTTTCAAGTTACAGAGGTAAAACGTTCACCTTTTGTGAAATGTGCTTTACAAGGACTGTTTCTACAAAAGGGGGCGAAAACAGAAATGCAAACATACGGGAACAGAAGAATTATTTATAGATAAGCAAAGGGCAAGAGGAGCTGAGAGCAAAGGCCATTTGTCCTCACAGTGACAGATGAGAGAATCAACAGGCCCGACTCCGCGGCTGCCAAACCAGGCCAGTGCTGGCGCGGCTGACGATTATGAGGGTCCACACTAGTCCTCGACCCCTCTGATGCGGACCCCACCTCCCTGATACACACACACTCAGCTTTGCCTGTGACACCCCGCCCTGCCGCAGGCTCGATCCCTCCGATGTGGACCCCACCTCCCTGATACACACACACTCAGCTTTGCCTGTGACACCCCGCCCTGCCGCAGCCCAGACTCAAATACCGCCTCCGCATTAGGCTTCCCCTGCCCTCAGCTAGTAGAGGAACTGTCTTCTTCCTCTGCCTTCCCACATACATTGTCTCAAAGGTCGTAGTGGCATTCCTCACATTTGTCCTACAGGTGACGGGGAGATAGCAAAAAGAATATTAGAATTTGATTTGGAAAACCTGGGTTGGAATCTGGATCTTGCCAACAAGCAGCAGTAGAACTATGGGAAATTAACAATTCCCCATCTCAGTGAATGGAGAAATGCGCCCCCTTCGCAGAGGTCTAGGAGGTTCATGACGGTGATGAGCCGGCTGAAAGTGCTGCACAATGCTAGGGCTTTCCTGAACCTGGCAGGAAGGCAAAAGGATGTCCCTTTTACCAAAGATGGCTTCAAAGGAAAGAATCTAGGTCTCAAAGAATAGGAGGAGATGACAATTCGGTGGAAGGATTTGCAGAGGGGGAACTTAACTTACCTGCGACCTTCTACTGGTTGAAGAACATTCAAGAAGCAAAATTAAAATAATTGATGTCCTTTATGTTTATGGCAATGGCCAGAAAGAATTACAGACCTGAGAAAAGTATAAGAAATCGTGTTAATAGACTAATTCACATTTTAATTTGAATATATAAACAATAGAGAACTTCACTTTAAATCAACAAGAATAACATGAGTCCCAACCAGAATCCTTACTTTGGTCTGATCTATGAACAAGACACCTGGGTCTCCCAGAAGCAGTTTAATTAGAACTGACCTTAGGCACTTATGGACCGGTATTAACTACTTAAAAGCAACCCAAATTCTGAGAATACTATAGTGGGAAAAGCATCAGAGGACCTGAGTTCCAAATTTTTGTCACTAATGTTTGTGAAACAGCCTTGGGAAGGTCTCTGAACCTCTGTCTCTTCATCTGTATAATGAAATGGAGCCTCGAATGCCCTCTCAGGGCCCTTCTGGCCCTGTGCTTCTCTAAGAACTATCAAACAAACCAACTTCAGGAAGCTAGTGACTGGCCAGGGCAAAAGCCATTCTGCTCACAACCAGCCATGAAACCTTTAGGTGTGAAATCTGCACCCCATTCAAAGTATTCAGCAAACCCTGTGCTGGGCCTAGGGCTAGATGCAGGACTTTGGTCATCCAGGTGCTGAATGTCCATCACAATGACAAAACAAACAAACAGAGAAAAAACAGCCTGAGAATCCAAAAATACTAAAATGAGAAGGAATATACAGGTTATCTGGTTCTAGCCCTGTCTTGTACAGGTGAGGAATCCAAGGATCAGAAGGGTCAAAGTCTTTGCTGTGCAAGGAACTGGCTGTGCCACCGTGGGTCAGAGGTCACATCTCTTCAGGCTCAGCCTCTCCTTCTGGGGCATATAGCAGCTCACTACTGCTTTTTTGGCTCTAACTCTCTCTATAGTTGTGAAGATGGGACTGGAATCCAGCCCTGACCCCCTGCCCTGGCTCTTTCTGTCCCCCCAAAAGAAATAAGAATGCTGAGGAAACACACTCCATTGCAACGACCTAGAAAGATGACAGGACTGGTAGAAGCCAACTTACCCTGGGGTCCATTAGGACCCCCGAAGACTCATCTGAGAATTTATTCATGCAGCTCTCAGAATTCCTTTCCCCCAAGCACAGGAATCATTTTACTCACTTAGTCATTCAGAAATGTGTAATTCTTAAGGGTAGGAAATAAAATTAATTGATAGCATTCAAATCCAGAAGACTAAAGGGTGTACACAGGCAGGGGCTGTTTACAGCCAAGCTGATGAAGCTGCTTTAGAGTGCGGGCTCCTTCAAGATTCGGGGAGGGCCCTAGCAAGGGGTTCAGTTGGTCGTATGATTGTATAAAATTTGCAGATGTGAGATATTTTTGCATTCTTTTTCTTAAAGAAGGCAATAAGCCTGGGGCCGCCTAAAACCTGCATCTATCCCTGTGGTCAGGGCTCAATTTCCTCCCTTCCCTCCCTGTCCCCATCCCTTTTCTTCCTCTTCCTTCCTTCTACAACTGAAAAAAGCAAAAGTTTTAGAAAAAAAATTAAAAGAAATGTATAACTCAAGAGAAGATTAAGAATGAGGAATAAAAATAAGAAGGAATGAAGAGCAAAATCTGAGTGAAGCAATGCCAGTGCCCTTGAGGGAGGCAGGGG
>NW_007727819.1:8869-10620 GCF_000696425.1 Galeopterus variegatus | reverse complement strand
GGGAGAACCCCACAGGAGGATTCATTTCACTTTTAACCTCTTCTACGTAAGAATAGAAGAGGCCAACTTAGAACCTCTAAACTACATGAAATGGAACCTTCTAATTGGAAATTTTTATTTTATAGTGGAAGAGAATATGTTTTTTACAGGAGGGGCATTTTGTTGTGCTCTCTAGGGACGCCACATAAATGCACTCTACTTGTGACCTAGTCTGTCCCCTTTAGTGGCCCGTCTGTATCTGAGAGAAGAAATAGGATGCGGCGAATTGTGAAGTTTTAAACGTAATTGAATTATGCAGCTATTACCAGATGCCTCTACTCATTACAACCCCAAATGTTATGGCTCCACAGATTTCTGAGCTCTGCAATTAAAATAGAAACCTCTGTGAAGGAACAGCAGGTATTTAACTTCTTTCATCCTGAGAAAAAGAGAAAAGTCAAATATTACAAGCATAGGAGTCACTAGTAAAACCAAATGGAGACCACTAAGGTTTTCTCACAGGTGTGATACACAGTGACATCCCAGCTATGAAGAGCGCTTGTTCCTTTCTTTCTAGAAATGGACATTTGTCATTCCAGGTGAAAGAGGTCAACCTACAGACCCGGTAATTCAGTAAAACATGACTTTCTTCTCAAGATTCTAAAATGCAGTGTTTCCCAAACTTGCTAGATAAGAATTATCTGAGGCAGTTCTTACAAAGCACATTTCCAGGCAGGGCTTAGGCGGAGTCCAGGAATCTGTATTTTTAGCAAGCATCCTGGATGATTCTTATCACCGTCACAAAGCCAAGGCTCAGAGTGGCCCCACTCGAGTCATCACATTATTGGAATAAATACAGCAGGGGAAATGTACTTTAACCTGTACACAGCTGCGAAGCCACTGGGACTCATGACTTCAAGCCAAGACGTTAAACATATCAATGAATGTGCATTACTTATTATCACCCATGATGGCTTCCTTTTTCACATCTTAGGGGAATGCCATATGCCCGGAGTTCCTGGCAGCAGAAAACCAAAATATCAACAGAATAAATTACTTCAAATTAAACATGTGCTGCTGAACTATTCTAAGGTATTTGGAATATTAACAAACTTTGGACTGGCCAAGGATCATTAATAGCATTGTCCTCTGAGCATGTTCTTTGAATATAAACCTTCAGAATTTGCTTTCAACTGCCCCAGTATTAGCGTCTTCATCATCCCACAAAGAAAGCAAGGAGTTGGTTTTGCCAGCTCTTCAAAGTGCTTTCTCTGTGATACCTATAGTCAAAGACAGTTCACCTTGGGGACAGTGCCAGAACCGCCTCCTTCCCTTGCCTGCCAGAGTCTGTAGTGCCAGTTCCAGCATGACCCAGACAGCTGAAGTATGCAAGGAAGGCAGAGGAGGGTCTGTCTGGGGGAAGGGAAGACTCGCTTCCTCCCCTCCAGGGATGCCCTCCAATTAAGAAGAGCTGCCAAGACCCACAGTCAAGCCCGTCACACATATTAAAGGTGGGAAGAATCCCAGAATTGTGAATAAAATATAAACCTGTAACAAAGTGCCTCCTTACTATCAGGGACTGGGTACTATCATATGCAATTAATACGTCATGGTTCTCTTTCCTGAACACAAGTGTAATTCTTTGTAAATATTGTTATTAATAATTTTTAAGAAGATAATATATTCACATGTTCAAAACAAAAGATACAAGGTGAAAAGTGTCGCTTCTATCCTTGTCTTCAATCTGCCAAATTCCCTTCCTCCTGCCCAAA
>NW_007727819.1:6653-8325 GCF_000696425.1 Galeopterus variegatus | reverse complement strand
CAAATTACCACTGTATTTAGTTTCTTGTATATCCTTCCGGGATTTATATATTTATTTTTCCAATTACTAGCAGACTTCAGAAAGCAAGATCCTTCCAGAATTTATGCAAAAACAAGCAAATGCTGGGGGCTAGCCTGTGGGCTCAGCTGGTTTGAGTGTGGTGTAATAACACCAAGGTCAAGGGTTTGGATCCCTGTACTGGCCAGTCACCAAAAAACAAAACAATAAAAAGCACGGTATCTCTTTTAAATAAAATTAAATTAAATTTAAAAAGCAAATGCAAACATATGTTTATATTCTTCCTCTTTTTACATAAAATGTAACACCCCAGGCACACTATTGTGAACCTTGCCTTTTTTTACTTGATAAATGTATCATATAATTCTTTATAAAGAAAGCCACTTCATTCCTGTTACAGCTGTATAGTATTCCATTTTAGGATACACCAATTCATAGTGAAGCTATTAGTTTTCAGTTTCCAGACAGTGAAATAAATGGCTTTATTTTGGACACCTGAAAGTAAGAAAGCCCAGAAACACCAAGAAAACCTATAAAGTTGTACATGTAGGATTTCTAGAGATTCTCAGATGAATATGATTTAAGAAATACATTCTGTTTCAAGTAATTACAAAAGATTATTTAGTATATCGTGTTACACAATGACAGCAACCAGAAAGCATCTGAGAGAAAATAGAAAAGATTTTGAATCCAAATGTGGGTTAATTAAGGTAAAGAATGGGAAAACGGGAGAGACAGAAGCCCAGCTTTGCTTCTGTAACTTCCTTTCAGTTTTGTCGAGCTCCTCTCAGTTCTTGGAGAGACCAAGGTTTGTTAGAAAAGCCTCCTTGAGAATATGGACTCAAGTGGTCTAATTAGGAGCGAAGAGAAGATGTTGGGTAAAGGGAGGGCCAGGAGGAAGACAAGGAAGGCGGAAGAACCATTTCCTTATGTTCTTGTTGGAAGAGGCCTAATTGTTTCCTAAGTGATGTACCTCCTGCAGGCTGTGATTTTATAAGAGGAAAACTTTTAACTTATAACTCAGTGTCTTCTGACCACAACAGTATTTAAAGGCACATCCTTCGTTTTGCACCAAGCCTTAAACTGCTGAGTCATATCATAGAGATTTGTGATGTCCCCTTTCCAGTGTTTCCCTCTCAGAAGTCAAAACAAGAGTTTTCATCTCCTGCTATGAATTTAATAATACATCAATAAGTATATCTCAAAGTCATTTTAGACTTCAAAATAAAGAAGCTCCCAATATTTCTAAAAAGTTGGAGTAACTTTAACTTGATCCTCATCTTTGCAACTATAGCTGGTGATCAATAACCTGGGATGTTGGCAGAATTCAGCCAAAATTAAATGGGCATATTCATACACTACTGATAAGAATACAAATGGTACCCCATTTCTGGAGGGCAATTTGGCACTATGTAGATAAACCCTTAAAAAATATTTATACTCTTAGATTCAGGAGTTGCACTTCTGAGAATCCGGGCTGAGGAAATTTTACACATTAGCTACAGAGATGAAAATCTAAAGGTTCCGATAATAAGAAACTGGATTAGCAGATGTTTTCAAACATTTTGGTCTCAGAACCCTCTTACGCTCTAAAAATATTTGAATACATCCCAGGTCTTTTGTTTGTGTGGGTTGCGTTTGTTGATATTTGCTA
>NW_007727819.1:0-6185 GCF_000696425.1 Galeopterus variegatus | reverse complement strand
TGAGAATCCGGGCTGAGGAAATTTTACACATTAGCTACAGAGATGAAAATCTAAAGGTTCCAATAATAAGAAACTGGATTAGCAGATGTTTTCAAACATTTTGGTCTCAGAACCCTCTTACGCTCTTAAAATATTTGAATACATCCCAGGTCTTTTGTTTGTGTGGGTTGCGTTTGTTGATATTTGCTATATAAGAAATTCAAACTGAGAAATTGAACTAGAAACTCAAATAATAACTCAACAGCTTCTCCCCAGATGTTCACTATTACTCCAGTGTGCAGCAGGAGTGCTTCCTGAGCTCTTGCCATTTTATCACACAGAATACTAATAGGACGTAAACTCAAGGGTTGAGATTGAATAAAATCGATAACTTATTATTTAAACAATTAGTTAAATGATTACGTAAATAAACTATTAATTGTTCTTTTATCTAATTATTATTTAGGTATTAATTATTATGTCATTGCTAAGTATTAGTTATTGCACTATGCAAAATCCGGCAATTAAAAAATACAAGACTTAAGGGAAAATGAGTTTGGGACACAACACTCATAAACTTTGTGACTCATTAAGAAAAATAGAACTCAATAAAATCAATAGCCAGTTTTACACATGTGTGCACTTTATAAGTATAGCACTATACCTTGAAAAAGATCTGCAGTTTGCTTGTGGAAGCCAGCGTCTGCCCACCTACTCAGCTGCCCACCAGGTTCCCACACCTGACACCCTGTGTGGGAGAGGGGGGGAAAAACCAATAAGAAAAGAGTGAGAGAACAGTGAGATAAAGAGAAAGGAACAGAAATGAGAGAGTAACAATACAAAATATGCTGAGAGGAGAGAGAGGAAAACTAAAGTGGGGGAGGGCGCTGGCCGATCTGGGGTGGCAGAGGTAGGAAGGGTTGCAGTGTTGCTGGTTATTGTGAAGTGGTGGAAGGAGGGTTATCTGAAATGGGTCAAAAAGTCCTAACACCATGGGCCGGCCCGTGGCTCACTCGGGAGAGTGTGGTGCTGATAACACCATGGCCGCGTGTTTGGATCCCATATAGGGATGGCAAACACCATGGGCCGGCCCGTGGCTCACTCGGGAGAGTGTGGTGCTGATAACACCATGGCCGCATGTTTGGATCCCATATAGGGATGGCCGGTTTGCTCACTGGCTGAGTGTGGTGCTGACAACACCAAGTCAAGGGTTAAGATCCCCTTACCAGTCATCTTTAAAAAAAATAAATAAATAAAGTCCTAACACCAGATGTCTATGAATGTGGCTCATTGTCCTTGTGAGGGGCGTGTGTGTGTGTGCAAGCACAAATTTTGTGTATTTCTATAAGGCTTAATTCAGTTGAGTGCAATTTTCTGTGTTCTCCTAGAATTTCTAAAAAATAGCTACAAAACTATGAAATTCTCCCTCAGATAACCAGAAATATTAGTCACCAACTGATCTCAGGATCACTTTGGAGCTCTATTCTGCATCCTCCAGCTTAAGGAATCATTAACGGGTGAAATGAGAAGGCACCCAAGGACTTGTCTTGCTCAGCCTCTTCATTTCACATTTAAGGAAATGGAGGCCCTTAGGAGGTAAAATGACCTGCCCAAGGTCATGTAACTGATTGGTGACAAAGCTGGAACTAAATCACTAAGTCTCCTGGCTTGCAGTTTAATTACCCTTTTCACTCTTCATGTGATTTTTTTTTTTTTTTGTCTAACAGTCACAGAGCTATTGTGGAATTGGGCTTGGTTTACACAATACCAAATCAACAAATCATTTCAGTCCAAAGAAATCTAACAAAACAAAACTGTCAAGTAGGTGAAAAATAAAATCATGCCAGCTTCTTCTTTCACATTGTACGGACAAAACAACCAGTAATTACGTGGATGTTTCCCTTTTCAACTGGTTGCATTGGCATTAGGTTCTCATAGCCTCTGTGTTAGAAAATACAAATACGGGGTTGGTGGGAAGGAGAGGAAGGGAAATTCTATTTTTCAAAGGCAAATTAAGCTCCTCAAAACCCTACTACCCATATAAATAATTGAATTTGGATATATGACTTAACCGCACTTACCAGTAAAAACCAATACTCTAGACTGCATAAGGGGAAAGTCAATTCTGCTTGATATGAATACCAGGTACCCACAATTTCCTTGTATTTGAGTATTCTCAATCAATAATCTATTCAAAATAAAATAGGAAACACAGAACACTTTTATGCCACTTTTAAGCAAAAAATTGTATCTCAATGACACCAAGATGGTTTTATTCACTCACCTTAAATAGATTTTCTATTATTAGCTACAGAAAATTTTTAATTTGTTTGTAATTTACAGCTGGTTCTGCATACAACTCATCAGGACCAAAGCTTCAGTGGTATATCAGGGGGAAAGTATATCTTTTGAATTAGAAGGGATGGAAAACCTGACTAGGCCAAACACTGGCTGCTCTCAAGAACTTGATGGGAACTAACGAAAGAGTCAGGTTTCCCGCCTTCAACAATTAAGTGATCAGCTGCCTTTGGTTACCCCTAACAACTCACACAGACAAGGAGATTACCAGGCAAACAGGATGCAACAATTCAGGATCCAGAGCCAACTGAAGTGCTGAAATGACATGTATTCCCAGGGCAGTCACTACCTTCTCATTTAAAAAAGAAGGAAGTAGAATTATTAAAAAATCCAGAACTTGGCAAACATTTGCTGAGGTGCACTCATTAATGTGAAGCAGGCATAGAAAAACAGCCCAAGAGGGCAGCCGTGGTCAGAGATTCAGGCTTTCCATCCTCTCCAGATGACTAAGGGCCCTTCTTTTCCCCTAAGTAGTGTTTACTGATGCTTTTATTTTTGCTTTGTATTATTTTTTTATTAGAAAGGTAATGCTCAGAAAAGTTAATTCTGGAAAATATAAAATAACAGTAATAATAATAATGATAAAGAAAAAGAAAATTAATTCTACAGCAGAATCTGACCATCCAGAGGTAACATTTTTATGTATATACCCCAAATCTTTTTGCTATGAATATGTATTTTTATACTATTGGGATCAAACTATATTCAATCTTATAGCCTGCTTTTTCCACTTTCCATCATATGTGAATAATTTCCCCATGACTTTATAAATTCTCTGGAAACATTTTTTTGAATGGTTATATAACATTTCTTTATATAGATAGTATAACTTTAGTTATTTTCTTATTTTTCCAGAATTGAACATTCAAGTTAGTTTCAAATTTTCACTATTACAAATACCTTGGAATCTAATATCTCAGAACATAAATGTTTGTCTGTATTCTTTATTCTTTATAACAGCTTTAGTAATTTTTTTTTTTTGGCAGTTGACAGGGATTGAACCCTGGACCTTAGTGTTTGTTAATTTAATTATTAGAATAACCCTATGAAGTAGGTACCAATGATTAAATATAGCAGAGAGAAGTAAGTAATTTGCTCCAGGTCACACATCTAGCAAGTAGGAAAGCATGAATTTGAACCTAGACTGCCACTGTCTTACAGGGAAATTCACTGAGTCAAAAGTATGTGTTTTTTTCCATGGCTGCTGTGAAAGTGGCTAGACATCACAACCATCACGCAGATGGTCCGCCAGCCACAAGAGTGCATTGACACAAGGAAGGTCACCAGCCTAGACCAAAGCAAAGAAGAGGATGTCTCTCTCCACAAAGCCCATTCCAGAGTGACAGAAGAAGCATCTGCTCTATGATAATATTGGGGGACCTGAACACACCTCTCAGCATTGGACAGATCATCTAGGCAACAAATCAACAGAGGAACCATTACTCTTTCAGAAGGAGAGAAGAAATCTAGGGTTATCTGTGGTGGGAGGGGGGAGGGAGAGGTGGATGGGGAGAGATTGGACAAAGGGCATAAAGAATAAGTACGATTTGTAACAATATACATACTAGTAATATTGATTTGATCAACATATGTTAACACTAAATCCCAAAAATATGTATAATCAATTATGATTCAATAAAAAAATTAAACAAAATTAAATTAAGAAAAAAAAGCATGTGGTTTTTTAAAGGATTTTTGGCAATTATTGGTAAACTGTGCAAATTATCTTCAAGAAAAAGTATAACAATTTATTTATTTATTTATTTATTTATTATTTTGTTTGTTTTTGTTTTTCTCCTCATCAGTTTTTGTTTTTGTTTTTAATTTTTATTAAATCAAAATTGATCATACATATTTTGGGGGTTCAACATTGAGATATGTTGAACAAATCAATATTACTAGCATATATATTGTTACAAATCGTAATTATTCTTTATGCCCCTTGCCCAATCCCCCTCCATCCCCCTCTCCCTGCCCACTCCCCCCTCTAATCACCCTAGATTTCTTCTCTGCCTCTGAAAGAGTAATGGTTACTCTGTTGATCTGATGCCCAAATGATCTGTCCAATGCTGAGAGGCATGATCAGGTTTCCCAATACCATCATAGAGCAGATGTCTCTTCCATCACTATAAAATAGGCTCTGTGGAGACAGACATCCTCCTCCTTTCTTCATCTCTGCTGGTGACTCTCCTTGTGTCAACTCACTCCAGTGGCTGGTGGACCATCTGCATGATGGTTGTGGCATCTAGCCATCTTTGCAGCAGCCATGGTTATCATGGTGGCTGTGGTGGGCCACCCATATGAAGGAGATGTTTTTGGTCTGCTCCGTGGTGCTGGCAGTGTGCCTGGTTGTGGGAAGGGGGTCCAGTCCCTGGCTTCTAGCCCCAGGTCTGCGGCCAGGCCCCTAGGCATCGGTGGTGTGCCTGTATGTGGGAGTGGGGTTCCATCCCTGGCTACAATCTTTGGGTTCCTGGGTGGGGCCCTGAGGTGCTGGTGGTGTGCCTGGCTGTGGGCAGGGGTCCTGCCCCTGGCTCCATGCCTCATGTCCCCTGGTTGACCCCAAGGCATTCAGGTGTGCCTGGGCTGGAACTAAGTTTTTGTCCTTTGCTTACTTCTAACCCAGGGGAATGTCCTGTGGTGACTGGTACTTGAGCTCTGTGGTTGAGCTAAATTGCTGCTTCAGCAACGGGAAAACTTTTTGTGCAGCTTAGGGTTTAATGGTTGACCTTATAGGTACTTCTGGCTCTCCAGATACTCGGTGCCCCTGGGTTGTGTAGCAACTCTGATCCGGGCCTGAAGTTTTTCATCACACTGCATGCCCCATGCAATTCTGCATTCCTGACCAGTCTCCTCTGAGTAGTCCTGCACTGATTGCGGGTCGGATCAGCTGTCCTTGCTTTGTCCCAGTGTTCTCCCCCACCACCCATGCTCCAAACACTTCCCATGGGACGGGCCCTGTGCTGGTCCTTTGTGATGACTCACCGGCCTCTGAGTGGCTCCCCTTTTTCAGCTGTTCTGGCTCCTCACTCCTGCGTGGATCCACGGGAACCCTGTTAGTGGTCTTGCCGTCCTGGGGGCCACCAAAGTTCTCTTCTCCCCTTCCGCCTCCAAGTAACTCCATCTAAAGGGCACAGCTGCGGCTTCTGCCAGCTCCTGCTCCATGTGCTCCAGTATTAAAGCAGCCGTGGCCCGAAATGCTGAGAGCAGTTTTTTCTTTCTCTCATCGTGGTTTCTCCCCCTTCATGAGTTCCATAGGTCTCTCCTGCTCTTCCTCTGAGCTCCAGCGGCCCCAGCTTGGCTGATGTTACATTTTTCTAGTTGTAAATTCGTTGATTTGTGGGAGAGAGTGATGCTGGGAATCATCTATTCCACCATCTAAGTGTAACAATTTATATTATCTAAAGAACCATCTGGCTGACATGCTATTATTCAAAGGCTCCCATTTCTCCAACATATCAATTTTATGATAGTTAAAACAGAAACATCTTTTTATATTATGCTAAGGAAATATCAGATAGCCCATACCAAACTGTATTGTATCCACATATCTACTCAACAAAACTTGTGTGTAATTCCCTTGAGGGGAGGAGGAAGGGATCCACCATTGCTCAACAAGCCTATATTTCTATATGGGGAGATACAACCATGCCTATGTGCATGACACCAATTGATGGGGCACTCAAACAATGATATTTCACCTAAAAGTGCTGCATTAATGGACACAGGAAAAATGCACTAAGTATTCTAAAGCACATTCAATTAGCTATAAAAGTTGGGTCCAAAAGGCAAAATGAATAATATCAAGGGTTCAGATGCCTGTCCCAGCCAACAATCAAAAATAATTTTTT
>NW_007727818.1:354913-365812 GCF_000696425.1 Galeopterus variegatus | reverse complement strand
CTGGGCTGGGAGCGGGGCCTGGGCTGGGAGCGGGGTCTGGATTGGGAGCGGGGTCTGGGCTGGGAGCGGGGTCTGGGCAGGGAGCGGGGTCTGGGCTGGGAGCGGGGCCTGGGCTGGGAGCGGGGTCTGGGCTGGGCACTCGTTTTTGTTGCCCACGTGGCGGAGGCTGAGGGGACATCTGGACCACTTTTCCCAAATGTGAAAAGAGATTGGACCAGGTCAGGGGATCTTAAACTGTAGAGCGTGTAGGATTCACCTGGGGAAGAGGGTGGGCCTTGTTAAAATGAGATTCCTGCCTCCTACCTCCAGGGATTTTGATTGGGAGGGTCTGGGTGCAGCCCAGGAATCCGTGTTTCAACAGCCTCCCCAGGTGATTCTGACACAGGTACTTCCAAGTGCAACATACTGATTTTTCTATGAACTCCCAGGTCAAAAACCAAGTCTGCTTTTTTCTGTGATAGGGGCTGGGTTCCCTTGGAGCCCCAGGGTGAGCTGGGTCCCCCGAGGCTGAGCATGGCCATCTCTCCTCCTTCTATCTGTGAGAAGAGGCGGCCGTGCAAGTGCAAGTGCGGTGGACACAGCTGTTTTAACTCTCACTTCCCGAGGCTTTGTCACACACAGAGCAAGAAGGGTGGCTTAAATGTATTCCTTTACTAAAGGCTCCAGTGAGGTGGGGGACCAGGCAGGGGTGGCACTCAGCTGTATGTCACAGAAGCCTGACCAAAGTGACTCATCCAAATTCAGATTTATCTATTTTTCCACAAAGCAGTAAGTCCAGAGGTCTGCAGTCAGGGCCACTGGGCCAGCCCACAGTAACAACAGGGACCCAGGGCCCTTTACCTTCCTGCTCTCAGCCTCACGGCCACAAAACGGCTGCAGGACCCTCAGACATTAATTACATTCTAGGCTGGGGGATGGGAGAAAGGTAAAGGACAGGAGGTGTGAGCAGCTGAGCAGGTTTCCTTTGATCGAGAGAACAGCAGAGCCCTGGCCAGTAGATTTCGGCTCACATCTCACTGGCCGGACTGGGGTCTCTAGGGCAGTCGCAGCCTGGGGGTGTGCAGATGTGAACATCTGTAACTAAGCACATTGCTGTGCCAAATGCACAAACTGTTGCTAAGGAAGGAGGAGAGGGTGGGTACCCAGGAGACACGTGTGGTACCTCCCCCTGGGGTAGCGTCATTCCCGTGTTGCAGGATGGAGCACAGGCCAGAAGGGTCTGCATCTGGTTGATGTGGAGACATTTTCTCCCAATGAAGCAGTTTCAAGCTCGCATCGTTAGGTTAAAGAAATCCAATTCCTCGAAGTCCCTCCCCTTGTTTCTTGCACAACTGTGAGAAAGCCACTTGTCCCGTCGGAACCTCGACATGGGAAGGGCATAAGGGCAGCCAGTGAGGTCGTGCCCACAGAGCACTTAACTCAGGCCTGATGCAGAGCATTCACGAGCTGCCACTGGTACTGTGCTGCAACCTTTCAGCTGGTGTCACTCATTTATCGGATGGGCCTGCCGCTGCAGGGGCTCTCAGGGCAGACACATCAGCGCTTGCTCCCTGCAAACTGCCTCCCTGAGCCCATCTTGCCACCTGGTGGTCACCAAGGTGTGAAGCCAGGACTGTCCCTGCAGTCCTCCAAACCCTAAGCAGGGCTCTGAAGGTGCCTCCCCAGGTGTGGGGGGCTCTGGAGACACGGCGGCAGCAGGAGCAGCAGCTCAGAGACTGAGCGCCCGCGCCAGGTCCTATCCCTGGGGCGGTCCCCAAATGAGGCCAGGAATTTCCCATCCTCGCCAAGCCTGTCTGCGTGGTGGTGGTGACCGGAGTTCTGTGTCAGAGTGGCTTGCGGGGCAGAGCCCAGGCTGGGGGACACAACGGGCAAATCAATTAGTGACGGCTGTAAAGAAAGGGGGCCTGGGGACAGCCACACATTGGACTCCGCTTCTCTTCCAGAGCTTCCGGCTGGAAGACTTGGGGTCCTGTCCTTGCTCCCAATTTCAAAGAGGGGACACTCTAGAAACAGCTCTGTTAAAGGGTCAGAGTTCAGATCCCATTTAAAGCCCATTTTAGGGGCCAGCCCGTGGCTCACTTGGGAGAGCGCGGTGCTGACAACACCAAGCCAAGGGTTAAGGTCCCTTTACCAGTCATCTTTTAAAAAAAATTAAATTAAAAAAAAAAGAAAGCCCATTTTAGGATTTGAGGTGGGGGGAGTGTTGCCATGACAGTCCCTCCTCCCAGTGACCCCAAGTTAGAGATATTCCGCTCCTCCCCCGCCTCGTTCTGCTCCTTTTTTTCTGTCCTTTTGTGTTTATCTTTCTAATAAGATGCTTCATGAAAATAACACGAAATAGCATGAAAATAGCTGCTGTTTCTCAAGCATGACTCTGTGCCAGGGCTGTGCCGAATGGCTCGCACGTGTCGTCCCGTGGGATCCACACGGCGGCCCTGGAAGCCACTAGTGTCACCTCCCTGTCCCATGGATCAGGAGGTGGAGGCTCAGGAGCCCCAGTCCCAGCTCAAGTCTCCAGAGCTGGCAGGTAGCAGAACAGGGGTTCAAACCCAGAGCTCCCTGACAGCAAAGTCTGTGCGCTCACGTCCCCCCTGCTGTAATATTCCTTAACAGCTTTCTTTATTTCCATGGTGGTCACTGGAAAATGCAGGAAAAAAAAAAAAAAAAAGGAAAGAAATTAGTTTCTTTGGTTCTTTCACAGAAAAAACCCTAACTAGAAATGTGATGTGTCACACTTTTTCTGTGTATCTGGAATGTGGCCTGTGGGTCAGGGAGCAGGGAAGATGGGGCAGAAGAGGTCGTACAGGCCAGAGCCCCGGCAGCTTTGTCTGCTGGTCTCCAGGTTCACGTGAGACCTGCATGCTGAGCCCTCCCGTCTGGGAGCAGGAGAGGAGCCATTTCTTGTGGCACCAGAATCGAGACTGGCGTGTGCAGGGTCACTTGTCCCCTGAGAAAACATGTCCCATCTCACCCCTTCAAGTTGAGCGTGCACCTGAACAGGGGAGGAGAGCTGAGATGGGTCTGCGTGAGGAGTAGGGACATCACCAGGGAAATTGGAGGCTAATTAGCGCTTCCTAGCATCAGGTGCAGGTGCATGGAGTGACATAAGAAGGCGCATTAGGTCGGAAGGCCCGGGGACAGCAGGCGCGTTTTCACGCAGGTGGAAGGAGGGGAGGAGCCTCCCAGTGCTCTGGAAACACCTGTTTCTGCTGTTCATTCAGTAAAGGAGACCGGAGCCTGGGGAAGAAAGGGGTCTGTCCCCAAGGCTGGCCTCTCCTGCCCGTGACGGAGCCCTGAGACACGAATGCTCCAAGAGCCTTGGGATTAGGGTCTCCGTGAGGAAACACAGAGGGGGCGTCCCTTACCTCCTTGGGAGTAGGGGAATGGTACAGGCTTGTGTTAAATTTGTTCCAAATGTCCTTTGGAATCCAGACTTCAGCAAGTAGCTTGTTCTAAACCCCGAGGATGAAGAACTGGTCCGTCTCCGGCTGAGACAAACGTACTTTTCCGTGATGATTAACAGAAACCCTCTAGACACCGATACACTCTGCTAATGCTGACTGCGGCTGAGGGCTGGGCTCTGCCCCAGCCTGTGCCACCGAGTCCCAGGGAAGGAGAGGCTGTGTACTAGGCCCGACCCTGCTAAGCCAGACGCAGACAGAGTCTCTGGGCCACTTGCCTCATCTGGCAGGGACCGCACCTGGCAGTCATTTTAGTGTTTGGCATGGCGGGCAGGCTGACGGGTCAGTGTGGACATCAGAGCTGCAGGGAGACATTCTAAAGGGCAGGAGTGGAATCAGGGTGGGGGCAGAAGTGGCATTTGGAGTAAGACAGGCCTGGTGTGAGACTCGGCACTGCTGCTCACCGCCAGGGTGGCCTTGGACAAGGCCCGTGTGCTCACTGAGTCTCCGAACTTCGTAAACACAGACACCTCTGCCCACTTCACAGGGTACTCGGGGGTAAATGAGATAACACACGTGAAGTGCCTGGTGCATGGGAATGACCTCCTTGCCTCCTGAAGGCCTCTGCCAGGCAGGAGGGGAGCTAGTTATAACAGTACCGACTAGAAGTCATTGGGGACAAGTGTGTGCCAAGCCCTGTGCCCTTTACTTTGGTGACCTCTCATCCTTTCAACCTCTCAGTGAGGGAGGTGACATTATCAGCTCCATTTTATAGATAGGAGAACTGAAATTCAGAGAAGTTAAGTGACAGGCCCAAAGTCACACAGCCTGGACTGAAACGACCTCCAGTGGCAAATGCGTGTTTCTGCCCACAGCTCTACTCTCAATGGGAGGTGGTTCAAGGCAGTGGTGGAGAGAAAAAGGCCACTTCTGTGTTTGCAGCTGCGGGGGTCCTGGAGCAATGTGCCCGGGAGCTGTTCCTGTCCAGTGAGCCTCTGAGGGTTGACGAGTGTTTACACAAATCCTCATGGAAACAGCTGTGGGCAGATGGGGACATGAGTGGGCTCCCTCCCAGGCTTCACTGGCCTGTCCCTGGCTGCCCAGCTTGCTAAGAAAAGTTCCATTTGCATGAATTTTGTGAAGCAGGAAATTTTAGGAGCACACGAGGAGGAGCGTATAGGTTGAGTATGGAGGTGGTCTTAGCCTTCTGCAGCTCACCTGCTGGGCTGTATCTGGAATTCCGGACCCACGCGAGGCCCACCTGCAACCTGAGGGAGGCTGATGACCGTGCAGAGGGAAGGCCCCTGGCACACGTGCAGCTATATGGGACGCACTCACCTGGCAGTCCTGCACTCCTGCTGGGGGGGCAGGAGCTGGATCTAAGTCCTCGTCTGCCACAAGCTCACTGAATGACCTTGGGTATGTCCCTTCTACTCTCTGAGTCTCAGTTTCCCCACTTATAGAGTGAGAGAGTTGGATGAGATGGTCTTTGATTTCTAAGACGTACATGTGTGGAGTGACGAGATGCAAGCTTGTAAGCTGCACTCCCAGCAACTAGCCGGTGCCTGGCGCATAGTAGGTGATCGACAAATGTTTGAATGATTGAATGAATGGATAGCAAAGACTGACAGCATGAAAGATTATTGCCAGAGGGCTTAGTCTGGTGGTGCTGGTTTGTCCTCGGGAAGGTCATAGGACACACTGCTTTGACTGGCAGGACCCCAGGGATTGTCCATTCTGTCATTTTCCACGTGCCTCAGAACCCCACCCCTGCCTCACCCAGAGTCTCTCTGCTCTCTTCTGCCTCGGGTCAGCCTGGAGGAAAAGAAATTCTGCAAATAACAAAGTTTGAGAAACATTGAGCTATTTAATCCAAACCCTCTATTTTAGAGGCAGGGAAACCAAGGTACAGAGAGATGCAGGACCATCCCGGGTTGTCCAGGGATGCTGCATCAAGACTTATGGGACTTGGGTGCACGCCTCGGCGCCCAGTCCAGCTCGTCTCTGGGCAGGCCAGTTATCTTGATCTACTGATGACCAACCCGAAACCTGAGCCCAGGGAGCCTTCTGGCAGGGTCAGTGCTGGCGGAGAAGAAAAGCATGTGTGTACAGACTACGTGTGTGCAGGCGATGCAGACTCGGTGTCTAAGTCACCCATGGGAAACAATTCCTGAGTTCCTCGCCTCCACACCTGCATTCCAGGCCCCTTTATTGACTGTCACTGCAAGTGTGGCACTGTGCTCCATTTGGAACAGTCACAGGAGGCACAACCCTGGCTCCCCGGGATGTCACAATCTGGTATGGAGAACAGACCCACATGCCCACCGGAGAGCGGCTACCGTGCTGCATGCTCACTGCGTGCAGGGCCCTGCTCCGAGCACTGTCTGCGCACTAGGAAGAGGCCATTAGCAGCCCTATTCTACCTACGGGGAACGAGGCTAACCAGCCCAAGGTCATGCGATGAGTAAATGACAAAGCTGAGATTTGAAGGCGGTGATCCAAGATCCCACAAGGGCTGGGCATTTCCCTCCTGGCAGAAATAGCTCTAACCCTGGCGACAAATGTGAAGTAGCAGTTGGTGGATATCAGACAACAGGCAGTGCAGGACCAGAAGACTGAGATCAGGGAATGCGCAGGCGGCCCTCAGGTTGCCATGATCATGGCCCGGGGCCCAGCCAGGGGTCTTACCGAATTGCAGAACCAGAGATCAGAATTCTAAGGGACCAAGGTGGCTGGAATTTGCAGAGCAGAATGCCGGAGAGGAGGCAGCCACCCAAACAGAGGGTTCCAGAGGCAGGGAAGCCCGGCCCACGGGAGACTCTGCAGATCCTAGGAGTCCCAGGGGCCAGTGGGTCCTGTACGGAGCATCTGGCCCTGACTCTGCCCTGCCCCCCCCAGCTCGAGCCAATCTAGGGGTGGTGGCCTTTCTTCTCTGTGCAGGAGCCCCCTGTGGGGTCCAGGTTAGTGTGCCCCAGTCTTTCTATGGGACGCGTGCTCCGTGAAGCGTGTTTCAGGAAATGCTTGCTTGTGTGCGGATTGCTTGAGGAGGGTATTTGACCTCCTGGGCAGCTCGGGCGGGGTCAACTTTCTCTTCCTCAGCCGTGAGCAACGGGCCAGGAAAGCCGAGCGCCCGANGTGCTGGCGGAGAAGAAAAGCATGTGTGTACAGACTACGTGTGTGCAGGCGATGCAGACTCAGTGTCTAAGTCACCCATGGGAGATAATTCCTGAGTTCCTCGCCTCCACACCTGCATTACAGGCCCCTTTATTGACTGTCACTGCAAGTGTGGCACTGTGCTCCATTTGGAACACAGGTCACAGGAGGCACAACCCTGGCTCCCCGGGATGTCACAATCTGGCATGGAGAACAGACCCACATGCCCACCGGAGAGCGGCTACCGTGCTGCATGCTCACTGCGTGCAGGGCCCTGCTCCGAGCACTGTCTGCGCACTAGGAAGAGGCCATTAGCAGCCCTATTCTACCTACGGGGAACGAGGCTAACCAGCCCAAGGTCATGCGATGAGTAAATGACAAAGCTGAGATTTGAAGGCGGTGATCCAAGATCCCACAAGGGCTGGGCATTTCCCTCCTGGCAGAAATAGCTCTAACCCTGGGTGTCTAAGTCACCCATGGGAAACAATTCCTGAGTTCCTCGCCTCCACACCTGCATTCCAGGCCCCTTTATTGACTGTCACTGCAAGTGTGGCACTGTGCTCCATTTGGAACAGTCACAGGAGGCACAACCCTGGCTCCCCGGGATGTCACAATCTGGTATGGAGAACAGACCCACATGCCCACCGGAGAGCGGCTACCGTGCTGCATGCTCACTGCGTGCAGGGCCCTGCTCCGAGCACTGTCTGCGCACTAGGAAGAGGCCATTAGCAGCCCTATTCTACCTACGGGGAACGAGGCTAACCAGCCCAAGGTCATGCGATGAGTAAATGACAAAGCTGAGATTTGAAGGCGGTGATCCAAGATCCCACAAGGGCTGGGCATTTCCCTCCTGGCAGAAATAGCTCTAACCCTGGCGACAAATGTGAAGTAGCAGTTGGTGGATATCAGACAACAGGCAGTGCAGGACCAGAAGACTGAGATCAGGGAATGTGCAGGCGGCCCTCAGGTTGCCATGATCATGGCCCGGGGCCCAGCCAGGGGTCTTACCGAATTGCAGAATCAGAGATCAGAATTCTAAGGGACCAAGGTGGCTGGACTTTGCAGAGCAGAATGCCGGAGAGGAGGGAGCCACCCAAACAGAGGGCTCCAGAGGCAGGGAAGCCCGGCCCACGGCGGACTCTGCAGATCCTAGGAGTCCCAGGGGCCAGTGGGTCCTGTACGGAGCATCTGGCCCTGACTCTGCCCTGCCCCCCCAGCCCGAGCCAATCTAGGGGTGGTGGCCTTTCTTCTCTGTGCAGGAGCCCCCTGTGGGGTCCAGGTTAGTGTGCCCCAGTCTTTCTATGGGAAGCATGCTCCGTGAAGCGTGTTTCAGGAAATGCTTGCTTGTGTGCGGATTGCTTGAGGAGGGTATTTGACCTCCTGGGCAGCTCAGGCGGGGTCAACTTTCTCTTCCTCAGCCGTGAGCAACGGGCCAGGAAAGCCGAGCGCCCGAGGCCCTCGTCAGGCTGGTTGCTGAGTCCTAGCCGGGAGCCCGAGGCCACGCCTGGCTCTAGGGCAAACAACCTGGACTTGTTACATCTCTTCATGTCCTCCTTTACCTGCTTCCTTTCTGGTTCTCTGTGGTCTGTGAGGGGTGGTTATTAGTCCTCATGGCCAGCTTAAGGCAATTGGGCTGGGCTGGAAGGAATGCTTCAGAAGCCTGTGCCCTAACCGACCAGATGTTATCAGACCACAAGGGCAGTGTCACCTTGCATACTACTGATTTTGAAATTGCTCATTACTCTGCCAGAACCTTCCTGCATAGTCTTATAAAACCCCTGCTTTCCTTTGTTCGGGGAGCTGATCTCACTTGGTCTCAGCTCCATGCTGGTGGCATAAAGCTTCTTGGCTGAAATAGAGCCTGGCTTGGGTCTCTCTCTTTTTTCTCCGTCTCGCCGAAAACAGTGGTCAGTCGAGTGTCACTGAGACGCCACAGATCAGGCTCCAGGAGGCAGGCTGTGGGAGCTGCAGAGGACCTGGGGACCCAGATGGGCTCGGGACACCTTTCTGTTTGCTTTCTGCCACCTTTCCAGCATCTGCCAGTGACTCCACAATTCTGTCTTTAAATTACACACCCAGGGCATTTGTCCTGGAAGCTGGAGCCTGTATTTGTCATTGCTAACGTATTTCTTGGAAGGGGATTTGCCATAGCTGTCTATAAATTCAGGAGGTGGTAGAGATGGATCCGGGGACAGAGTGAGGCTGCCTGCATGGCTCAGAGGGAGACGGATCTCCTGCTCACGGCTGAGAGGCAGCTCATTTGTTTGGGGTTGCAGGAGGGAGGTGCAGGGGACTGAGCCTTGCATTTGTCTGACGATGCATCAGACACCCTTGCCTGCCTAGCTCCTGGGCCAGGGCGACCCTCCCCTCTCTGGGACTGAGGCAGGAAACGCCATGGGGCAGAGAGGGTGCAGTGGTAGTGGAGAAGGCAGCCTCTGTAGGCCTGGCATTTAGGAGGGGCGACCCTCCCCTCTCTGGGACTGAGGCAGGAAACGCTATGGGGCAGAGAGGGTGCAGTGGTAGTGGAGAAGGCAGCCTCTGTAGGCCTGGCATTTAGGACAGCAGCTCCAGTTGCAGGAGCTTAGCACTGTCCTGTGCACAAGCCCAGACTTAAAGAATCAGAGGGCCATGGACACCAAATAGAGACCGTGGTGGAGCAGACTATTGCTCAGCAAATGCTCTTCACCAATGCAGGGGAGCTGTTCCCCTCCTATTACGGAGAGCTTGGCCAGTGGACGGTGACGGCCAGCCAGGGCTGGGCACAGGCCTGAAGTCCCCTCCCATGCTTCTGTCCATTCCTCAGGGAGTGACCTGCCTGCTGCTCCAGCTGGCCGCTGCCCCTCCCAGCTGGTCCTGAGTGAGACCCATGGGCCCAGCACACCGTGGGGAGTAAGAGGCGTCACTGGGCACAGTGCAGCCAAGAGGCTGTGCTTGCTGGTCCCACAGCAGAGTCTCACGGAAGCAGATGCAAAGGGACCCACCTCAGTGTCCCTCTCCATAGAATGGGAGGGCCGAGACCTGCAGACTTGGGGGCCTTTCTCGCCCTAGCCACTAGCCTTTTTCCCTGAGGAATCACCAGGTGCTCAGCCCAGAGGCTGGATTCAGCGTGGGGGTGAATTTTGCTTCTGAGCTGACACCCTAACCCTGACCCCAGCCAGGAGGCACGTATGGTCTGCTCGTTTCTGCAGCGTTTGTTTGGCAGGCCCTGGGCTTGGTGGAGGTGCTCGAGAGTGAGCAGGTGGGTGTGATCCCTGGTGCCACAGAGCTCATGGCCTGGGGACAATCTACCAAATGTTGCCTGCCCAAGACAAGAACACTGGGGCTGCACTGCATCTTTCAAAGAAGACTGCCCTGGACTTGGCCCTGAGTCCTGCCTATGCAGGACGCACCCGTTTCCCACTCTGCCTTCCTCTGTCCCTCAAACCCGCCACCTCAGGGCCTTTGCACATGCTGCTCCCTCTGGCTGGAGCACGTCCTCAGACAGGTCGCTCCTGACCTCCTGCAAAATTGCCCCCAAGCCACTCTGAACCACCTTGGCCATGTCTTTTCTTCACAGGTGTCGTCCCAACCTGGAATGCGCCAGCGTGGTTACTCAGCGACAGCCTCTCCCTCCCCATGACAGCAGGGGCAGGGGCCTCCTCAGTGTTGTTCACAGCTGACCCCAAACTTCTCCTGCAGGGCTGGCCCTGTGGGACACAAGGCAGAAGTGAAATGAATGAATGAGTGAATGACGGATCAGTGAAGTGATCTGGGGCTGATTGGATAAGGGGTCCCATTCAGACCCCCCTAGCAATGGGCAGGATGGTCTGATGTAGAACCCTCAGGGGGCCCTCAAGTTCTGGCTTGAACCTGCTTTTCCAGATGCAGCTTTCCAACCTTCCCCATCTCACATGACCACGGATGGACCGCACCGGGCAGTCGCACCTCCACACTTCCTGGGAGAGCCCAGGCCCTCCCCTCATGAGGAGCTCTCGGGTGCAGCCACAGGACACAACCAGGCACAGGCCGCCCCCTGCAAGGGCCCCTGTATTAGTCCGTTTATGTTGCTTATAACAAAATACCTGAAACTGGGTGATTTATAAAGAAAATGAAATGTATTCTTACAGTTCCTGAGGCTGAGGAGCCCAAAGTCCATCTGGTGGTGGCAAAAGTGACCCAGGAGTCTTACATTGCAAGACAGTGGAAGCAGAGAGAGAGAGAGAGAGAAAGACAGACTCTTCTCTCCTTTTAAAGCCCTCAGCACCACGCCCTTGACCACCAGTTTTAATCCATTCACTACCGCACGGTCCTACAATCCAATCACCTCTTCAAGGCTCCACCTTACAATTACCATAATAGGATTTCC
>NW_007727818.1:340215-354571 GCF_000696425.1 Galeopterus variegatus | reverse complement strand
CCCACCCTCTTAACAGTCACAGTGGGGGCTAAGTTTCCAATACATAAAACTTGGGGAACACAGTTCAAGCTTCAGGGAGTTTTGGGGGACATAATTCAATCCACTACAGCCCCTGAGCAAGGGACTCATTCTCTGAGCCTGGGTTTGCTCCAACGTAAGATGGGACATTGCCTTCTTGCTGGGACACTCTTGCTTGCCGTCTCAGCCGCTGAGAGGCTGTACCAGGTGCCTGGTGCAGTGCCCGGCCAGAGGAGCTCTGTGGCAGGTGGGTTTCCATGATCAGTGCTCACCTGCGTCCCCACCGGCAGCCTGACCAACCCTGGCACACCCTCCCCTGCCTAGACCCAGCAGGGATCTGACTCCTTCCTCTTTCCTTCAATACTATCATCACCCCAGTGGTAGCTTTGGCATTTTGTGTACATTCTAGTTATACCCTTAACACATCCGTGCAATGGGTCTCAGTGTTGCCATTTTGCAGATGAGCAGACCGAGGCCTGAGATGACTCTCCAAGTCCCTGCTACTCTGCATGCAGCCTGTGGACTAGCAGCGCCTGCATGGAGCACGCCCGGGGATCTGTGTGCACACTGAAGCTCGAGCGGCTGGACTGGGCTCACCAACAGGTCTTCTGATGACAGCCCTGTCCTCCAGGGCCCTTCTGCTGGGCTGGGAGCCCCCTGAGCACTTCCGCCTCTCCCCATCCCACCCCAGCAAGACCTGGCCTGGCAGCGGTGTCCTCAAATGGTCCCCCAAGTGTCCATGGGGCTCCAGGCGGGCAGAGGCACAGGCCCTGGCCCCATGGGGTGTGAGAGGGTGTGGGGAACCTCGCTCTTGAGCCCTGGGTCCTCAAGCCAGGCCTGTACCTTGACAGGGAGCTTTGTGACCACATCACTGAGACCGTCTCCCTGCCAGGGCCTCAGGCACTTGATTTCTGCCTGCCTGCTTGGGTGGGCGATGTAATGAGAGGATTAATAGCTTTGACAAGCTTAAAACTCTCTAATGTGCTAATTAGTGTTTTCATGTGGCTGCTGGTGGGGCCTTTAGGAGTGTCACAATACAATACGTCCTTCCCAGTGACAGTGACAACGGGTGGGGGTGGGGAATGAGGACTGTGCTCAGCACTTCCCTGGAACACACTTATAGGACAGTTGGGTGATGCCTTGTCTACGTGGTGGCTCCTGGAGACCTTCCGTGGGAGGTGGGCAGGAGGGTGGAGCAGTCCTTCCCTCTCCTGGGTAGGAGACAGCATAGGCCAATGCAGCCCAGCAGGAGAGCAACCTGCAGCCCCGGCCTGGGGTCCTTTGGGATCCCCAGAAATAGCAGTATCCAAATAAAGACACATAACCCTGATGCCTTAGAAACGGGCACAAGGGAGAATTCAGGCGGCCAAGGCCTGAGAGAGGAGGGGGATATTTTTAGCAAAAATCCACATCTTTGGAGTTTCTGATACTTTCTGCAAAGTAGTTCTATGATGAGTGTGTACCTCTGCCAGACTCCACTGGTGCGGAGAGGAAACTGAGGCCTCAGCTCATCTGGTCCTTCCTCCTGGCACTGCCGGGCCCTGGGCGTGGACACACTGCCCCCTGGGGGCTTACACTCGGGGAAGAGGCCAGCCGGCAAGCACAGGGGTCATTATCAAGAAATACGGGAGCAAATAAAGCAGACAACTCAGCCCACACTAGTTCTACAAGGAAGACAGGTAGTTGGTTGGCATGACAGGCGGGGGTGGAGGTGTTTTTGATGGAGGTGCTGAGGGGTTCTCACTGCCAAATGTGACTATGACCCTTCCGATGACATCACCCCTCAGGAACCCACTGCTGTGTGGTCAGGGGCTGGGTAATGACCCCCATCCTTCAACCAGGGACCTGGGAGGGGCAATGCGGAGTTCACCCAGTATCCAGGTGGTGGCTGACCCCTCCCCATCGGCAGACAGAGCAACACGGGGGTGTCTGGGCCAATGGGTGGGATGCAGGGGAAGGCTATCGGTCATGCTGGGTCCTCAGGAATCTGTGCCTGACCTCACAAGAGCGTGCCGGACAGAAGCGACCATCCTGTGTCAGCCCAGGGAGCTGGAGCAAAGGAGACAGTGATTCTTGGAAAACAAAGGCACGGTGTTATTGGAGTCAGTTCCTTCCTGCAAGAACAGAGCAGAAGCGGGGCGTTGCAGACCTGCCTAGGAGCTCGGAGAACACCTTCCCACAGCCCAGAGCTCTGAGGGTTGGGCTCCTCCGGGCCATCGCAGACACAGGGGACAGCCACAGGAAAGGGCTGAAGATGCTCAGAGGCCCCATGTTGTCATGTCAGTAAGTATCACTAATTGTATTGGTTCCAATCAGAGCTGGAAGGAGTGCAGCGTTCCTGCCTAGCAAATAGTTACACCTAATGATCAGTAAACCTGAGTTTGGTGCAGAGGAGAAGCCTACGAGTGGCCGAGGGGTCCTTTCTGTTCACTATGGGTAACAAGGAAGAAAGGGGCAAGAATGTTTCCCTGGGTTTGGGAAAACAATGCTTTTATTTGGTGAGCAGGAGAGAAACCGCCTGCAGCCTGTTGTTCTAAGAAGGCTGCAGGTCCTGTAAGACCTGAGGCTCTGCATCTCCCACTCAGGTTCAAGCCACCGGTTCACCTCTTCAGGTGCAGGCAGGAAAGAGGCGGGGAGTGGGACACAGCCCGGCTGGGGATTTGCCGAGGGAGGGAGGGGCAAGGGAAGGACTGTGCTCAAGGATCGAGGACAACCATCAAGAATCATAGCAGGAGTGGCACTGAGAGCTGAGCTCTGTGCTTAGTTGCTAAGGGATGCTGGCGCTGTCTCCCCTCCCCCACCAGCCAGCAAGGATGGGGGGCGAGCCCAGAGATGGGCACCGGCACAGCCCCCTCCCCCGACAGAGCTGGTCCATCGAGTGAGCCTCGGAACTTGAGGTCGACCGTGGTGGGAAGTGAGGGTTCGCTCTCCCTAGACGGGAAAGAGGAGCGATAGGCCCAGGGGCAGCTCCCAGCAGCCGTGCTGTGGCCACGAGGGCAGCCAGCCCAAGGCGAAGCCAACTCACGAAGAAGACAGAGCCAGAGAAGCTCAGAGAAGCGCGGCCAGAGCCCGGTCCCACCGCGCTTGGGGCCCAGCAGCCTGGGGCCTCAGTAAGGGGGGGAAGCACACCCTCGTTGGTGTTTAAGCTGACTTAGTTGCATTTAGCGTTCAGCAACCCAAGCCTCCTAACCGACTCGTATTCCCTCTACCAAGTGCATAGTGCACAATCCCTTTCATCCGCACAATGGCCCTATGACCGGGGAGCTGGTCAACTGTCCATCTACAGAAGCAGGGAGCAGGGCTTGGAGAAGCCAAGCAGCACGTGGTGGTCGCACAGCCAGGACGCGGCGGATCCAGCCTCCGGACGCCGGTCTGCTTGGCCGCAGGGTCTGGATTCTGATCCGCACACTCCTCTGCTCTGCGTAGGCGCCAGATCAGCAGTCTTCAGGGAAGGGAGGCAGAGCAAGGCACCAGCGGCCGTCAGGGGCCCAGGAGCTCTCCCAGACTCCGGCAGGGCCGTGGGGGAAGGAGACGCCGGCCAGGAGCAAGGCTCGCCCTGCTGGCCGGAAATCGTCCGGTCCCCCTGACTGCCGAGGGGCAGTGGCTGGTGGGGAGCGGTGTGGCATGTGCGCACCGGGGAGTGAGACACGTCAGCAGCTCCTGCTGATGGGGACATAACGAGGCCGCACTGCCCGGCTGAGAAATGTCCCTGTCTTCATTATTCTGCAGAAATGAATAAAAACTTTCCATCTGGGGAAGGGAGCCAATTTCCAGCACGGCATGTGAGGGGGCTGGTGCAGGGAGACCTGACTCTGCACGGCTTCTCCGCACGGCTCTGTGGAAGGAGTCCTTCGAAGAAACAGGCAGTGTTTAGTCATGATTTGGGAGAAATTCAGGAAATGTGCCTCTCTGAGTTCCATTCCTTCCTTTAAGCCTCTTCTTAGGTCTGCAGTCATGCCTGAGTGCTGCATTATTCACTGTGACTCCAGACCCGGAGGCCCTGCTCGGGAGCAGGACGGGAGGCCCAGAGCCTGCCCTGCTCATCTGCCCCCAGCAGGCTGGCCGCGCTCTCCCTGGCAAGCTGCAGGGGCGTCCAGCCATCCCAGCAGGCATCCCCTCCACGTACAGAAGACCCCTTGTGAGAGAAGCAGCGCCGCGCTGAGGCCACGGCACGTGGAGACCCTGGGCACTCGCTGCGTCCACCTCAGCAGCAAGAGTGTGCAACAGGAAGTGTGTCATCCCCATGACACCAACACTCCAAGGAGAGGCCGCAGGCTGGAGTCCATGGGCCTCCACGGTGCCATCAGTGTGCGAGTGTCAGATGTCTGGTGAGAAGGGGGCCTGCGGTTGCTTGTCAGAAAGAAGAGGTGAAAGGTCTCAGTTTCCCAAGGGCATTGTTGGGGACTCTTATGTCTGGAAAACTTTACATAAAGGAACTCAGCCCCAGTGGCTTTTGTTGCCTAGCTTTCTTTGTTGTGGCGACTGTGGACTTGGGCTTCTGGGGAGAAAGAGAGGTTTTTTGACCGAGTGGTCTCTTGGCCCAGTTCCAGTTTTAAAGATGAATTAGTTAGAAGACCCTAAGCACGCACCAGTAGGAAATCCCACACTAGCTAGGTGAACAAACTAGCAATAAATCTGTGATAAATAAAAATCCGTCTGTAGAGGAAAAATACCACTTTCATGAAATCCATGATGCATAGAACACGTTTCATTCTTATGACTTTGAAACTGAATGCACGACATAATTTAAGTGGAAATATGGGGGATGAACCCTTATCCAAACCACATCAAGGGCATATACAAATCCTCCCACAGTTCCAGAATCTGGATTTTACATCTGGCACAGCTTAAAGTACTTCCGAGACTGTTTGCTGCAGGGAGATCTGGGGTCTGGGTTTGTCGCTACAGGATTTGTCTTGGGCTCATAATCTCGGTCCAAACACCAGTGAGGATGATCTCGCAGGGAAAGTTTTCAGCAGAGCAGGCGGGTTTGGCGTGAATGTGTGGCCACGTCAAAAGAATTGGTGGTGGCGTCAGGAACTACCTGAGGTCACCACGTCCACCATGATGACGGGGAAAGAGGCCAGCAACCGCTGGCTGCCGCTTGTTGGAAGATGGCATTGGCCTCTGGCCAGACAAGGCCCTGGCTCTGAGAGCTTCCAGCCTCTGTGGTCCCGGTTGGCCAAGCCCAACTACCGGCCCCCATTGGGGTAGGATCCCTGGGCAGGGGAAGAGGCCTGGGTTTGGGGTCCAGGAGACACAGACTCAGGTCTGAGTGTGCCCCTCCCAGCTTATAAAGAACAGACAGCTCCACACGGACAGAACCAGAGCCCCCCTATCTCATCTCTCACACTGGGTATATCCATGCCTGCCTCGACAAGACATAGAGGGTGGCTGCAGAAGGTGGCCGTGCCCCTGCCTCTGCCTGCAGGCGCCTGCACACGAGGGGCCACGGGATCACCATTGCTGTCTTGGCATCTCATTTTCGCCATGGGGAGAACACGCCGGCTCCTCTGGGCTGACGGCGGGGGACAGGTGCCTACTGCTCTAGCCGCTTCTGACCCAGCGCCCCTGCCAGTCACAGTCCCAGCCTCCCGGGCTTGGCCCACAGGGTGGGAGACCGATATGCATTTTCATTTTTATAGCAAAAACCTCATTTCCAGCTTCTTTTCATATACGATTGCCTCTGTGGATGGAAATTTACCAGATTCCTGAAGCCACAGATGACTTTTCATATTATGGGAGTTCTCCATTTTTTACTAATTTAATTTCTAGGGCTATTAAAGGTAGCCTGAAGAAACACCATCTGTTGAGTGGGTGATAGACTAGAGGGGGAATTTCAGCAGTAAGACTGTAAATTTCCACTTTATCAGGAATCTTGGTATCTAAAATCAATTGGGGGAAGCATTGAAATGCTTATCAGGAGAATTTCGCGATCAAGGGCCTCTTCTAGTGCCATTTTTTTCCCCAATCAATCAGCTCTTGACATTCTCAGCCCAGAGAAGGACCCCGATGCTCAATGCTGAGTGTGTTTCAAAATTGCCAGGGGAGCAGCCATCAGAAAATAAAATATTTCAGGGATTTTATTATTTTTATCAAAATTCCAAGAGTCCTGAGTCCACTTCACTTTAATAGCTGGGCACGTTCCCATCGGCAGAGCTGCTTTTCCGCAGGGTGGGAGAGGCCCCCGTTGTGCGAGTGGGTCCCCCCGACCAACCTCACGTCTTACCGTACAGGAAGAATCCTCCTGTCCAAAATTCCTCTTTTCCCAGAGACGGGCTGTGGTTCTGCACCAAGTGCTCTAACTTCCAGAGCCCCCTACAACTCAGTCACTGGCTACTCAGTAAGTGCCAACTGTGCCCAGTGCCAAGCGGAGCAAGACAGAAGCCCTGTCCTCATGGAGTCACAGCAATCAGGGCTTCTAGAGACACAGTGGTTGTGCCCCTTCAGAACGTCTGTGTTGAAACCTAACCCCCAAGGTGCTGGTGTTAGGAGGTGGGGCCTTTGGGAGGTGAGGAGGTCATGAGGGTGGATCCTTCTACATGGGGTTAGTGCCCTTATAGGAGAGGCTCCAGAGAGACCCCTCGCCTCTTCCACCATGTGAGGACACAGAAGGAAGGCACCATCTATGAACCAGAAGCAGGTGCTCATCAGACACTGAATCTGCCACGCCTTGATCCTGAGCTTCAGCCTCCAGAACTGTGAACAATAAATCCCTGTTGTTGATAAGCCACTGAGTCCAGGGTATCCTGTTATGGCAGCCCGGACACACGAAGGCAAGGGGGTACAGACAAGAAACACAACCCAAATGCCTCGAGGGCTTGGCTTTAGATACCGAAGATATGACAGGATATTTCAGGAGAGGGTGGCTGGGGCGGGGGGCACTCCTACCTTCCTGAGGATGGGAGGGTGGAGTTGAGACAGAAGGACAGGAATGAGCCGGGAGTGCCAGGGTCTGGGAAGGGTGTTCCTCACAGAGGGAGCCGCAAGTGCCAGGGCTGCCATGGCAACAAGCTTGATGTATACGAGGGACAGAAAGAAAAGTGTCCCTGAGTGTGCTATGAGGGGGGGTGGTGTTGGAGAACCAGGCTCCTCTAGAACCAGGACCAGGCACTGAGGGACAAAGGGCAGGGACAGCAAGCCCAGCCCTGCCATGAGTCCCCGCAAGGTTCCCGGGGTGGGGGCGTGACACCTGAGCTGAATGCAGAGGAAGGAAGGGCACTTCCAGACGGGATGTGGGGCAGAGATGCTCAGGCCCAGCTTGGAGTTGTGTGGACATTTCTGGATGCCGTGCACAGTGATCTGCGATCACTGTGTCAACATCGGGTAACCAGAAAGTGCTAGAATAGGACGCCTCTCCAAGGAGGCCTGTGCAGTCAGGGGAAAGATCATGTCAGTGCGCCTTCAGTCAGCAGACATGAAGCAGAGGGGCAGACACGGAGCAGAGAGGCCTGAGGCCTGAGGAGCAGACATGGTCTGCCTCTGTGTGTGTGCACAGGCACATATATCTCTGTGCAAGTATAAGCGTGTGTGTGTGTGCTCGTGCGTGTGTGTGCACATGAACATACGCATGTGCATGTGTGCCTTGTGGCAGTGTTGTGTGCACGTATGCATGTGTGCATGTGTACACATGTGTGCTTACACATGCCTGCATATCTCTGTGCAAGCATGCATATGTGTATGTGTGCTCGTGTGTGTGCATACGAACATACACACATGCATGTGTGCCTTGTGACAGTGTTGTATGCATGTGTGCATGTGTACACATGTGTGCTTACACATGCCTGTATATCTCTGTGCAAGCACACATATGTGTATGTGTGCTCGTGTGTGTGCATGCGAACAAACACATGTGCATGTGTGCCTTGTGACAGTGTTGTGTGCATGTATGCATGTGTGCATGTGTACGCATGTGTGCTTACACATGCCTGTATATCTCTGTGCAAGCATGCATATGTGTATGTGTGCTCGTGTGTGTGCATACGAACATACACATGTGCATGTGTGCCTTGTGACAGTGTTGTGTGCATGTATGTGTATGCATGTGTGTACATGTGTGTTTATACAGGAACACATGTCTGAGAAAGTATTCATGCGTGTGCGCATGCGTGTACACGTGTGTCAGCAATGCACATATGTCTCTCTGTGTGTGCTTGTGTGTACACATAGGTGTTTGCACAGGCACATGTGTCTGTGCGAGTGTGCATGTGTGCATGCATGCATGTGTGTGTGAGAGAGAAAGAGAAGTTACTTCTCTACAGATTTAGGACATGCTTCCCCTTCCTTAGAGAGGCCACCTTTGCGCCACAGTCAGAGACTGTTGCAAGAGTGACGTGGAGATATCTTTGTTCAGCCCTGATACCCAAGAGATGGGCAGCAGGAGAGGTGAGGCCCCAGAGGAAGGATGGGGGCAGGTGGGATGGCCAGCAAGAGCTGCCTGGAGAGGAGCCACACGTGGTGGTCCATGGCTGAGGACCCAAGTCCCAGGGCAGTCTCTGGCCTCAGCTACCTCATGGGATGTCCTGAAGGGAAGGGAAAGGGGGCAACATGGATGGAACATGAGTGAGGGGTTCACATAGTACAAGTTCAAAATGACACATGAGGGGCAGGTTCCGTGTCATCTTCTTCCAGAACCCCCAGCCTGCTCTGACTGCAGGGCATGTTCCTCGGCTTTCTATGTGACCAGAGGCCTTGGCACTCCCCAGCCATCCTGGTTTTCTACTGCTGCTTAGCAAGCTCCCCTTCTGAAAACCATAGTGGCTAAAGCCACCACAAGCATCTGTTCTGCTGAGTAGTCTGCCATGTGTGCAGGGCTCAGCAGGACGACTGTTCTGTGGCTGGAGGGTCCACTCAGGACGGCTGGCTTACGTGGCCGGCAGGTGGGTGCTGGTGCTCAGCTGCTCTCCACACTGGCCTGTCTGTGGAGCCTGGGCTTCCTGTCACTATGGTGGCTGGGTTCCAAGAGTAAACTTGCCAAGAGATAGGAGCTCATTCCTAAACACGTGGGAAGTTGACATCTGCCATATCCTATGGGCCAATTTGGCAGTCACAGGACCGTGGCACAAGGGGAGGCCCGCAGACCCCCACCTCTCGACGGGAGGAATGTCAAGGAACTTGAGGCATGTTGTATAACCGCCGGCCCAGAGGGTGAGGACCCACAGCCACACAACATAAGAACAGCCAGTCTGGACTGCTCCTGCCGGGCTGTGAGATCCAGATCTTTACCCGACCACTGGCTCCACGAGCCCATGGGCTTCCTCAGGAAAGTATCCCCCTGGTGTATAGTTTGTTTTGCTTTTGAAATCCATCTTGATCCAGCTTTGAGGCTCTGGCTGGAGGACAAGGCATTCCCCTCCTTGAGCAGCTGAATTAATGCTCACCACAACCACCACCCTCATTGGGCGCTCACACCCTGGGGCCACCATGCACTGGCCCTACCTGCCCCAGGGGTGGGCACCAGACAAACAGACACAGCCCCTATGCCCTGGAGCTATTGAATTATTCAAATTAGACTACAGGGGGCCGGGACACCCAGCTTCCCCCACCCTTCTTGCAGTACGGATGCTTCCCCGAGAGCCCCACACACGCAGCAGACACGCAGGTGGGGACTGGGCCAGCGGGGGAATCAGCACACTTCTATCTGCTGGTTCCCTCCCTCAGGGCGGAGGGCTGAGCCATGTCTCTAAACAGGATTCTTGGCGCCTGGACTGGCTGCTAAGAGAAAGGAAGCAGAAGCTTCAGAGGAAGCACCAGTGGACAGCATGCAGCAGCCCATGCACATGCCAGCTTGGCTCGCCCACGGTGGCGTTTTTCAGGGTGTTTGTCCTGAAGGAGGACCACACATGAATTATCTGGACACCTGTCCAGTGCTGGCATCCAAGGTGGCTCAAGAGGTAGTGGGCTGGCTCTCAGGGCTTTGGTTTCTGCAAATGACCTTTGAGAACGTCTCTCCTCCAGCAAGGCCACCTCACCACTTCTCTTCAGAGAAGTGCCTTGGACCAGCAGAGCAAGAGACCAGGGAGCCTGGACTACCCACCCTGCATGCCACGCCGGACACCCGCCATGCAAGGCCACCCGCCATGCAAGGCCACCCTTGCCGCTCTTTGCTCCGGCCCCTCTGAAATGCCTGGTGGACTTAGGAGCTACTTGGTCCCTCTCTCCGGGGAATCTCTGCCCCCACCTACACTCTCTGCTGTCCCCCAACACCCCTGCCCCTGCCCTGCCTCACCCTCTCATCTTTGCTTACCCAAATCCTGCCCAGGAAGCCTCCTGGAAGCTCCCTCCCACACTTGGCTCCTCCTTCCTCTCCAAGGTCCCCAGTTTTCTGGCTGTGAGTTCTTATCTTCAGCCAGGCACACAGTGGGCATGCAGTGGGCACCAGGTGTGTCTGCGACTAGATGTCCTGAGAACAGGTGGGTCTCGTTTTGATGGAAGCAACCTCAGAAGGGAAATGGCAAGGCTTGCGAAGCCTCTGGGTGCAGCAAACTTGCTGTGGAGCTTGGACAAGGAGGATGGCCCCTTGGTGGCCTCCTATGCCAACCTGGGGGCGGGTGCTGGATCAGATGACCACCACGTGCCCTTCTGGCTGCCTCATTCTAGGATGCTCTGAACTTTGTTTTCTCTGGGATTCCAGAGGACTGTTATCAATTAAAGGAGGGGGGTCTCCAGCTGTTTTTTCTTGGCTCAGCCCCCCAAGGTCAAGTGCCATAGACTTGATCCACTGCAGGGAGACACAGGCAGTCTTTACTGCCCAGCAAGTGTTCCAAACCCCAGTGCTGCTTTCTGAAATAGCACGAGTAACGGTGCTGGTGAGCAGCGTTTCCAGGTAGCTGCCCTGGTTCCTAAAGCAATCCTGCCGCCGCCTGTCATTCCACCGTCCCCACTCCCTCACTCAGGATTCTGAAGGGTTTCCTGGCTTTCAAACCCCTTTGAAAGCCGACACTCTGAGATGGGTCCTTCCTTTAGCTCTCATCAGCCGGCTCCTCGTGGTCTGCCAGCACTTTGGTGATCAGCGGCCACCTTCACTAGCAGCTAACACCTCTGCCAGGCGGGTTGTCAGCAGCTGGGAGCAGAGATGGGTGCAGGGTGGCATGTTAAGAGACATGAGGTACACTAACCAGGGAAGGGTGGGGCCTTTGTCCTGGAAATCTCCACACCAGGAGCCTGGACAAGGCCCTCTGAGAAGCGGGAAACCTGGCAGCTCCCTGCGGCCAGAGCAGTACAGCAACCACTGAGCAGAGCCAAGTCCCCTGCAGGCCACTTCGGGTGGTGGGCCCTCACGTACCCTACGACATCAGTGGTGGCAAGCTCGCTTGTAGAAAGCCAGAGAGGAAGTACTTAGGCTTTGCAGGACGTGTGGTCTCTGTTGTCACTCATCAACTCCACCACGATAGCGCAAAAGCAGCCATAGACCATGCAGAAGCACGTGGGCACAGCTGTGTGCCAATAAAACTTTATAAGCCAGGCCAAATGTGGCCTGCGGGCCATGGCTTGCTGGCTCCTGGACTATGTCATCTAATCTTCAGGACACGCCTGGATGTGTCTATGATATTCCTCTTGCTGCTATGCAGCCTGAGACTCATGTGGGTTCCACACTAGTGAAGGGAAGGGCCATGGGGCAGTACATCTGCCACTGCTCCTGCCGGCCAGCCTGGCCCCTTCGTCACCACCCAGACTCCTTGGATCGTCAGAGGTCTCCAGAGAGTCAAAACCAATAGGATCTACACAGGGAGAGGTTCCTACACGGAATTGGCTCGTGTGATTACGGAAGCTGAGAGGTCTCGAGACCTGCCGTCTCCAAGCTGGAGAACCCAGGCAGCCAGTGGTGTCGTTCCAGTCCGCCTCCGAGGGCAGGAGAAGACCAATGTCCCAGCTCAAAGACGGCAGGAGGAGAGAGCTAATTCCGCCTTACTCAGGCTTCTTGTCCTATCCAGGCCTCCAGTGGACTGGACGAGGCCACCCGCATCAGGGAGGCTACCTGCTTTTTGGGTTCAAATGTCAATCTCACCCAGAAACACCCTCTTGGACACACCCAGGATGACGTGTGACCAAACACCTAGGCACCCCGTGGCCCAGCCAAGCTGACACACAAGCGACTCCTGCCCTCCCATGGGAAGCGTCACTGTGGCTGTGGTCATTAACCCCTTCCCTTCTGCGGAGGAGGAAATGACTCTGAGGGTGAGCAGCTTGCCACGGCTGCTGGGTGGGCAAGCCGTGAGCTGGGGTCTCAACTCAGTGGGTCCTCTCCCCAGCCACGTGTTCCACCCATACCACCACCTCTGACAGCCGCAGTGTGGAGGGCATGGATCAGGAGGGGACAGGGAGGCCCCTGCCACATCCACACTTCACTTCCTGCCGGGCCAGTACTGTGAGGATCTCTCAGAGCCCCCTCCCCATCAGGTGCCGGCGGCTTCCGAGGGGCCGGGCAGATTGTCCTGCTTTATTGAGCCTCTTTCCCCCTCTCTTCCTTTCTAGCTCAGGCTGGGATCTAAGAATCTGTTCCCCCTCTCCTCACATGCATTAGCCCCTTAAAAGCAGAAGAGCCAGTTCTCAGCTCCTGCAGGAGTCCAGCTCCATGACCCGGCCCTAACGAGGGTGCAGAGCCAGGAGGGGCCCTGGCATCAGCCAGCGAGGAGCAAGGTGGGAATTGGACTTGGCTCCATTGCCACAGTAGGGGAGAGAAAGCATGCTGGCCAAGCTGTCACCATTCCCTAAGAGGCCGTCCTCAAGGACTGGTGGGCAGCCAGGTCTTGGGGGATACATGGACAACAGTTTCCTGGGGCTGCCATGACAAAGCACCACAAGTGGCTTAAAATAACAGAAATTCATCCTCTCCTGGTTCTGGAGGTCAGAAGTCCAACATCTTGGTGTTGGCAGGGCTGGCTCCTTGAGGCTGTGAGGGAGAGTCTGTTCCAGGCAATCCTTGGTGTCCCTGGGCTGGGGACACATCCCTCCAGCCTCCACCTCTTCACTGACCGTGTCCATGTCTTCACGAGGCGTCTCCTCTTGGTCTCTAAGTCTCTCTGCTCGTCTTATGAGGACACTGGTCTTTGGATTGAGGGCCCATCCCACTCCAGTGTGACTTCACCATAACCCATTACATCTTCATTACAACTGCAAAGACCTTATTTCCAAATAAGGTCACATCCACGGGTACCAAGGTTAGGGCTTCAACTCATCATTTGGGGACACAAATCAACATCACACGTGAATACGCGAGGCTCTTGAGCACTTGAAATACCAGCTTCATCTCAGGGGTCCCTGCACCTGACCCTGACCAGGACACGTGACAGGTGGGAGTGACCGAGTGACTGCTGGCAGTGGAGACACCCCTAGAGGCCCCAGACCCTGGGAAGCCAGGAGCACAATGAGGACGGGACTCAGGGCCAGCTGTCATGGGTGAGATGCCAGGCCGAGAGAGAAGACAGGGCCTGCCCTACCTCCCTGCCGGCCTGTCAGACAGCTAGTGACAAAAGCTGGATGGAACCAGAGTTTGGGGCCAAAGTCTGAAAAGGTCATGGGCTCAAGTCCTCGGCCCCAGATGGAATGCTGTGGGACATTAAAGCAAAGTGTGGGGCTACCTGCAGACAGCGTGGTGCCCTCACCGCTGGAGGGGTGGGGGGATCTGATGATTGGTCTCCACGTCACCACAGCTGGTCAGCCACACTCAGAGGTGAGCCTGCACTTGCCAGCCACGTCTTCTCACCTAAAGTGGGAAGCTTGGCAGTCAATTCAGGCCACCAGCATTTACTGAGGTCCTCGTGGCCTGTGCTGGGAGCTGATCAGGAGGTCCCAGGTCAGGAGCTATTCTGAGGCATCCTACAGAGGGGCAGTGTATCACTGTGACATGACCATGGGGTCAGGAGGCTCCAGCCACCCATGGTAGCCTTTCCACATTCCAGACTGTGGACCTGGGGCGCCTGGTTTTAGCCAAGGCCTCAGAATGAATTCTCCGCCGGTCTCAGGGCATCAGTCTCCCCAGCGCTGACAGCCAGCTGCTCAGACACCTTGACGAATGTAAAGCCTCTGCCTCGCACTGGGCCATCTTGAACCAAGAAACGCCCCCCAGGTTCAGGTCATCCAGGCTCCCCAGTTTGGCTGCTTCAGGGGGCCCAACCCATGGCCGAGGGATGCACACAGGAGCCTCGCAGCTCCCCCTGACGTGCGGATAATCCGCACTTGCTCTCCGACCTCTCGGAGCTCCTAACCCCAGGGGAGGCACCCGTGGAGGCTGCTGGACTCAGGTCCTGGTGCCACGCTGTGCACTATCCAGGCACAGAAGCCGTGGTACAGGGCCACACAATAAGTAGATCAAGCCTGTCCCAGAAAGGGCAGTACC
>NW_007727818.1:289349-339957 GCF_000696425.1 Galeopterus variegatus | reverse complement strand
ACGAATGTAAAGCCTCTGCCTCGCACTGGGCCATCTTGAACCAAGAAACGCCCCCCAGGTTCAGGTCATCCAGGCTCCCCAGTTTGGCTGCTTCAGGGGGCCCAACCCATGGCCGAGGGATGCACACAGGAGCCTCGCAGCTCCCCCTGACGTGCGGATAATCCGCACTTGCTCTCCGACCTCTCGGAGCTCCTAACCCCAGGGGAGGCACCCGTGGAGGCTGCTGGACTCAGGTCCTGGTGCCACGCTGTGCACTATCCAGGCACAGAAGCCGTGGTACAGGGCCACACAATAAGTAGATCAAGCCTGTCCCAGAAAGGGCAGTACCAGAGGAGCTTCCAGAGAGCAAATGGCACCTGAGCAGGGCCTGGACAGTGAGAAGAAGTCCGCCCGAGCAGGGGAGGACGTGTGAGGCAGAGACATGGGCGTGCTCTGGGAAGACCACCTCCATCCGCCCCACTGAGGTCGCTGGCGTTGAAGATCAGGGAGCTTCTCCCCTGTCGCTCGGGTGAGAGGGGCTGGCGAGGGTGGTCCTCCCGCTCTCGCCCTCCTTTGCCCCACCCTGACCAAACACCCCACCTTGGCCCTGTTCCTGAGCCCCTGACACCAGGGGCTGGTTTCCAGGAACCAAGATGAAGGGCGCTGGCTGTCGACACGGCCCCCGACCCTGGATACGCTGACCAGCCTCTCACAGAGTCGAGCTGGGGCTGCTGCCTCCACCTGGGCCTCGGAACCCCAAGTTCTTCCCCTAGATGACAGTCCACCCCAGTCCCAGCCAGCACGTCCCAGCCAGGCGGAGACCACGCCACTTGCTCACTCTCTCTCTGAGGTTTGCTCTGGACGATGCCAGCCTCGTAAGTGGTGGCTGCTCAGGTTTCCACTGTGGCAGCTCTGGCTGTCAGCAGTGACAGCCTTGCCGGGGTCCCCACTCCGAGCCTTTCTGGGCCAAGGCAGGGGAGCACGCTGGTCTGTGTCCTGGGGGCGGGGGCCTCTCAGCCTGGAGCTGAGGAGGCCACAGCCAACGGTGGCCCTGATTCTGCAGAAAGCACACAACATGGCCACTTGCGTGGGATGAAATCTCTTAAGTCTTGGAGAGACCCTCATTCAGGCTGTGTCGAGGAGGCTCAGCAGTGGCCGGGTGTGGGACACCATGCATGTCTGCATTACACAGAGGCTCCCCTGCAAGCACATCCTCCTCCAACCCTGGCTGCCATGACAAGTGCAGCCACACTCACTCCCAACCTCCAGCGGAGGTGAAGCAGACTCCAGACAGCCACACAAGGATGTCTCAGAGTCAGCAGGCCAGGCCAGGGTCCCCCTGTCTGGACAGACCAGCACATGTCTACAAGGCTGGGCTGAGCATGGGGCCGGCACTTCCTGCCCTGACAGCAGCACCTGCAGGTGTATAGCAATGCTGCTCTGTCACTCCTTGCCAAGCACCGGGCTTGAGGTGTCAGGGTCACTCTGGGAGGGGCAGGGTCATGTGCACAGATGGAGATGGGGAGCCTTGGTCACCGGTGATGAAAGGCCTGAGAGGCCTGGAGACAGTGCCCATAAATCTCTCACATCCAAGGCTTTGTGTTTCTTTTGTCTGAAAATAACACTATCTATAAAATAGTCCACCTTGGGGCCATTAAACTCAGCCCAGAGTGAGTCGTGAAGAGCTCCCTGGGGAAGGGCACAATGTGGGAGCCCAGCTTCCTCTCTAAATGACCCTCATTGAGCCTCTGTGGGGACCCCCCAAGGCTACTCCAGCCATTGGTCTCCAGAAACACACACTCGCTTGTGCTCCCCCCTGCTCTGCCGCCTGCAGTGGCTCCCAGCTGCTCTGAGATGCATCCCCACTTTACCCTGGCCTGGAACCGAGGGCACAGTCAGACTCCTCTTCCCCAGCTGTGTGTTTGTCCAGGGTCTCCAACCTTTTTCATGTCACACACACATAGAAAATGATGACAGGTGCATGGCAACCTGGGGACAACGGACCAGGCTGTGCGAGGGCAGAGGTGACCGGCCGGGGCTCTGCCCCACCCCCACCATGGGGAGGACAACATCAAAATCCTGGTTCTCTCTTTCCCATTGGGCCTGGCATTTGGGAGGAGCTGGAGGCCTCTCACACTGGCCTTCTTTCAGCTCCTCGAACATACCACGCACGGCTGATTTCTCTACTGAGAATATGGTTCTGTTCCTGTTATGTGCATTCGTGTACGTGCATGTGTGTGCAACACACACACACACACATGCACACACATATCCCTTCGGCTAGATGGCTCTTCTTCACCCTTCAGATTTCAGTCCGAATGTACCTCCCTAGGGAAGATTCTCTAACCCTGCAACTTGTTTGGGTTTCACCTTTGCACTTTCTCAAAGCACCCTACTTTTTCTCCTGTACAGCACCTACCACAATTGTAATCTAAAACCTAATAATGGAGAGGACTTCCATCTCTAGCAACAGTGAAGAAACAGATGCCAGATGAGCTCTACTGCTATAAGCATCTATAAACCTGGGCAAAATACTCAATGCGATGGTTTTCAGACCAGACAGCAAGCAGGACTGTAATCCCTGCGAGAGGACAGATATACAGTGTGGGCGCCACAGCTGCTGGCTTTCTGCCTGGGCACTCTGTAGATTGCTGCGTGGTCCCGCCTGTGACTCTGCTCCCAGGTTCTCTCTTCCTAGATGATGTCTCGGCTCAAGCAGACACTAGTGCCTCTGCTGAGCAAGGGAGGCAGGGACTGGAGTTTGGGGCTGGAGGTAGCTGGAGTTTGGGAGCATAGGGGAGAAGTGAGCTGCACAGAGGAGCTTCAGAAATCTGCACAGGGGTCTTGTTAAGCTTTTGTCTGAATACTTAGCTACCTATTCAGGGAAATACTCCACATGGCCTGCAAGAATAGCTGTTGGAGAGATGTAAGCAGAACTAATATTCTCATTACACGGTGCAAGAAAACAAGAGTTTTGATCAGCAAGAAGGAAGATATCCCACTAAACATCCCAGGCATTGAAATGACACAGCAAAAAGGATATACCTCAGGCGTAGGGCTAATCTAGCCCTGGAGTAAGGGCTACTGTAAACCTACCTAATAAAACTTTAAAACAAACCTGAAAGGATCACACTGATGTACTAGCAAGGTAGCTGCTTGCCAGAACAAAACTCAACACTCTCAAGAAAGGTAAAATCCAGACTCTCAACACTGTAACAACTACCATGTCCAGCACACAGTAAAAATGGCTAGACAGCTGGGGCCGGACCGTGGCTCACTTGGGAGATTGTGGTGCTGATAACACCAAGGCCACGGGTTCGGATCCCTATGTAGGGATGGCCAGTTAGCTCACTAGGGAGAGCGTGGTGCTAACAACACCAAGTCAAGGGTTAAGATCCCCTTACTGGTCATCTTTTAAAAAAAAAAAAAGAAACTGACATTGAGAAGACCCAGATGTTGGAATCAGAAGACGAGGACATTAAAACAGACAATAAAATATATTTGAGTACTCTCTGAAAAATACAACCATTTAAAATGAATAACTGAGAACACTCAATACACAAATGGAAATTATAAAAGAGAACTAGATGGAAATTCTAGAACCAAGGAGCATAATACCTGAAATAAAACATTCCCTGGATGAGCTTAAGATCAGATTGCAAATGGCAGGAGAACGGGCCCAGGGCCTGGAAGATGGAGCCATATGAAGTCTCCTATCTGAGGAAGAGAGAGATAAATATTGAAAAATATCAACAGCTTCTGCAGCCGATAGAAAAAGCATCAAGAGGTCCAACACGTGTAATGGACTGGAAAGAAAGATCTAAAGGACTGATGGTCAGAAATTCCCCAAATTTGGTGAAGAACACATCAACTTACAGATTCAAGAATCTCAGCAAACTCTGAGACGAAGAAACACAAAGAGAACCACAGCCAGACGCATCGTAATCAAACTGCCGAGAACCAGAGACGAAGAGAAAACCCTTCAAAGCAACCCCGTCGCACACAAGAAATCAGCAGCCCAGATGACTCAGGTTTCCTACTAGAAGGGATGGGATACAGAAAATGCATAATGTTTTTAAAAAACTATCATCCAAAATTCTATATCCAGTGAAAATATCCTTCAAAAATGAAAGTGAGAAAAGATATTTTCAGATAAACACAAATTGAGGGAATTTATCACCTACACTATGAAAAATGTTAAAGAAAGGTCTTCAGGATGAAGGAATTGATTCCAGATGGGAAGCCCCATCTGCAGGAAGAAGCACAGAGCACGGCCTGCGGCAAGTAGGCAGGAACACGCAGGGGACGTCTCTTCTCCTCTCAATGTCTTGAAAAGACAGCAGCCACCTCCGGACATGCCCCGCTGATACGAGCGCACTTCTGGGGCATTCCTGCCCGAAGCACATGGCCTGGATCTCATCGTGAGGAAACTGAGACCAACCCACACTGGGAAAGATCTACAAAATAACTGATCTGCACTCTTGAAAATGTCAAGGTCAAGAAACACAAAGCCAGGCTGAGGAATGTTCCAGAATAAAGGAGACTAAAGTTATGGTACTGCATGCAATGGGTGATGCTGGCTTGTTCCCTGGACTAGGAAAAAATAGTTCTAAAGGGCACTGTTGGCTCAACCAAGCAAATCTGAATACAGACCATGGGTTAACAAAAACGCTCACCTCCTGATTTTGACGACTGCTCTGTGATTCTGTGCGAGACTGCCCTTGCTCTCGGGAAATGCACACTAAAGCAGCGAAGGGCAAAGGGGGGGCCCACGGCCCCAACTCATGCTGCAGCAGTTCAGAAAAGTCTGGCACAGGCGTGTCTGTATGATGGCACGGCACAAGGGGCATGGAAAGATTAGCAGTGCCTTTTTTTTTCCAACCGGTAAGGGGATCGCAACCCTTGGCTTGGTGTCACCCGCACCACGCTCAGCCAGTGAGCGCACCGGCCATCCCTATGTAGGATCCGAACCTGCGGCAGGAGCGTCGCTGCGCTCCCAGCGCTGCACTCTCCCGAGTGAGCCATGGGGCCGGCCCAGCAGTGCCTTTTAATCCCATTTTTCCACAGAGCTTTTGACCCTCGTGTGTGTGTGTGTGTGTGTGTGTGTGTAGAGAGAGAGAACCTTGTACTATTCTTGCAATTTCTTTGTAACTATAAAATTAACAGATTTTTTAAATGACAATTTTGATAAAAGCTAATCATGGAGTGGTTTACTATCTGTTTCTCCACTAGAGACTGAGCTTCGGGAAGCAGCGGCCCAGCCCGTGGGGGCTGCCGCAGGGCGTGATCTGTTGGGGAGATGAGCCGGGTGGTGAGGACTCCCCTGATGTTCTGGGTGCAGCCGGGAGGCCCAGTCCTGGCTCAGCTGACCCTTGTCCAAGGGACCCGCGGTCTCTCACTCCTTCCCCGGCCAGTGCGACGAAGGTGGCCCCAATCTCTCTGTCTCTCTCTGAAAGACAAGCTGCTGTCCTTGGTGACCAGCGTGCTGGACAACCGAAGGAAGGCACGTTGTCACTGCACCTTTTGGAGGATTATCAAAGCATAGATGAGCCCTCGGCAGACTTCCAGCCCCCAAAGGTGTGACTGAGGACAGCTTTTGTCCCCATTATACCCTATGCTGTGCAAGGTTGAGCCAGGATGTCACTGCTCTGGGACATGCACAGGCTGTCCTTGACGCATCCTCGACACTGGGCCTGTGCTGCTGGCTCACCTGCATGCCTGGTGTCTCCGCGGGCTGCAAGTCCCTCAGGGGCACAGGCCCTGCCATCCACTTCTCTCACACTCCTGCTGCATCTTGGGCACAAGGTCGGGCTCAGCAGATACTCTGGGCTGCTGGAGGCTGAATGAGCAGAACCAGAGGGAGCCAGGGTGGTGGGTGGTTCTGACAACGACATTGGGGTGCAGCGGACAGCTGCCCACTGTGCCTGGCTGTAGAGGGAGGCCCCGAAGTCACATCAGATGCGTGCATGGCTCATCCTTGGCTGGACACTTTTTTCACCACGATCTCCCCTTTGCTTGCACCTGATAGGAAAGGAGTGGCCTACATGCTCAGAGGCTGCTTCTGCCAGCGCTGGTGTGTCCGTGAGGTTGCTTCTCTGCAGGGTAGATGGGGTGTCTTCTCCGCAAGGCGCTGGGTACCTCCTCTCATCACGGCCCTGTGGACAACCCAGAGAAGGGCCTGGGGCCCACAGGGGGACTCGTACAGCAGCTGAGGCAGGGGTGGCTCTGCCCAGCCCAGAGAGCCTCTGTGACCCTGGCCCACAGCGTGCCCTGCACAGCCAGCTTGGGCTTTGGTGTGGAAACCTGGCTCCCCCGCTGCCCTGCTGTGTCTGCAGGCAACCTCCCCAAACCTCCATTTTCCCATCTGTAAAAAGATACCTTACCACATGGTCATGGGAATTAGAGGAGAAGATGACCCTGAGAGCCAGTGTGGCACCTGACCTGGGGCGGGCCTCAGTCACTGGTGGCTGTCGTGAGCGCTGCACGTACTGAGTGGGGTTGAGGTTGGTACAATTTCTCAGCAAAAATGGTCTTGGGGGCCATTGTATGGGGGGCAAGAAGGCAAGGAGGGAGAGGACAGTGTCCTCTGCTGGCCCCTCTGGGTGCTCAGAGAGCTCTGGCCCCTGCTGTCCCCACTACCTGCCCTGTCGTGCCGCAGCCCCTGGCTTGCAAGGGGCTGAGCAGAGGATGTGCAGGCAGCACTGCAGCTGGGCTCACAGGGACTGAGTGAAACCTTCTCACCTGTCCTTGCCATCGGTGTCCTTATTGCTCAGAGGGAAGTGTCCATGTCCTTGCAAAGCCTGGCTTCAGGCCATCTGGCTCCCAGTGACAACCAGGGGAGGAGAGAGATGAGCAGCAGCTGGCCGGACACTGAGGATCGCTCTCAGGTCTCCATCGCAGCCTGGGGCCTCTGGAGGCTGGTGTTCCTGGATTACACGGTGCTAATTGTCTTGGAATTGGCTGGAACCCAGAAAGCTGCAGGTGGGATCCCTGCTGGCGGTCACAAGGTTGGGGATGAACGATTCAGGCGGCACTGTTCTTCAGTTCTACTGGGACAGAAGATTCCAGAAAGAAGCTGGGGTTGTGTTGCTGGGTCAGGTCCATTTGAGAGTCCCCCCGGAAGGAAGGTCTCTCCAAGGAGAAGCCTTTCTGCCTGTGAGGAAGGGGCCAGCCAAGCTCCACAATGCCTGTGTGAACAAGGGCTTGGGGCTGCCCCAGCCCCTGACACAATTGCCAGGGTCTGAGGGCACCAGATGGGTGACGAGGGGGTGGGCGGCTCTGGGCAGCACAGCCCCGCACTGGAGAGGCCCCTGCCCCTCCATCTCCGCACACGTGTGCACACACACATGATCAGCCACATGGCTGGGAAGGGCATGTTCAAGGTCAGCTGCCCCGGCCCTCCCTCAGGAGCAGAGAGCCACGTGTGGGCTGGCAGTCCCGGCTCCGGGAATGTTGTCCTTAAAGCAGGACTACGGATAACCACCCTGCAGGCTTCTTATCCAGATTAGAGAATGAGACTTAGAGAGCACTTAGCCCTTAATAAGTACATGACCAATAACAGCTATTAATAGTATCTGGTTGTAAAAGCAAATGCCATGCAAAATAGCAGGAGCTTTGTGATATGAGGTGTCAGCGAGGGTGATCTGGGGCCATTTCAGGTCACGACTGACCTGCTAGAGTCCGGTTGACTCTGAAGGGCGAGTCTCAGGGCAGGAAGGGCCCCTGTGGGCTGGAGGGACAGGGAAGGCCCCAGTGAGGCTTGATAAAGTCCTCGAGGATTTCATCAAGTGACCGGTGAAGGCAGGAAGGGCCACAGGGGGCTGACAAGCCAAGGGAGTGCAGAGGCCTGGACACTGGGCAGCCCCTGGGTGGGGGTTGGGGTGGGCAGCCCAAGGAAGGTTGAGTTCATCCGGCTGCAGAGTTTGTGGTGCTGTGCAGGGTTAAGTCACCCATGACCCACCCTCCCTGGTGTCTGGGGGCTCTGCAGTGGCACAGAAGCCCAGCTCTGGCTGTCCTCCCATGGCATGGCCAAAGGAGGGTCCACATGGGTCCTGGTGGCTATGCAGAAGCCATGCAAGAGGCACACGTGTAGTTCCTGGCCACATGCTGGACCTCGTCCATACAGTAACTCCTCGCACAGGTGCATGTGGAGCTCCTGTGCTGTGCCAGGCAGAGGATGGCACTGGCACAGCAGGCACGGTCATCTGCTCAACTCAAACACCAACAGAGCCGGAAATGGATGCCCGAGGACACCGGCACTGTTGCAGCAGGTTCGATTGGAAGCTGAACCCTGATGGCCAGATGCTGTACCCCCTAACTCCATCAGATCCTGTGCCAGACCCACAAGGCACAGAGAGCAAGTCCCCCAAATCTAAGGCACTGTGGCCACGCAGGGCTGGCAGGACCTGCGCCCAGAGAGCTTTCATGGAAGGCTGGGCAGGTGTGGTCCGGCGGTCCAGAGCCCAGCAACGGGATGGGCTCTGGGGCTCAGTTCGGGCCCATGTTGGTACCTGCCACCAGTCAGGAGGTGTAAGAGCTGGGTCCTAGCAGGTTAACGAATCTAATTGCGAGGAACAGGCTGATGGAGTGGGAGCCCCAGCAAATTCCAGAGCGGATGCCATTTCTCAAGGCTGCAGCCGAGAGTTTTTCTTTAATCTTAATTAGTTCACTGGTACAAAAAGCAAAGCAAGAGAAATCCCCTGGGAATGGCGAGAACCTTGTGATAGTGGCTGACTTTTCAGAATCGGGCCACTCCATCTTCCCTCTCAGCCAGGAGTTGTCCACACGCTTGTGCTAAAGAGGGACAGGTGGGCTGAGGGCCAGAGCGGAGGGGAGCCGTGGGCTTCGGGATTTCCACCCCGTGGGCACAGCTGGCACGGGGCCTTCTCAGCTCCTCTGCTGAGCCCCTCTGCTGAGCCCCTCTCTCTGGGCCTCATTTCATCACGTGGAAAATGGGCTAATTTGGTCTCCAGTTTCTGGGAATTGCCAGGGATGATGACAGCAGTGGCTGCTGTGTCTGCTGGCTCTGCCGCTCACAGAGGGCCATGGGGACCTTGGACGGTGAGGGCATCCCTTGCCCGGCGCCTCTGCCAGCCCCTTCCAGCCTGGGCTGCATGGCCCGTCTACAAACTACAGGCACTGAGTTAGGCTTCCTAAGACCCACATAGAAATTCTTGGATCTATTGCTAAACAGATTCACAATCTTACAAGGAGGGACCCAGAGACCCAGCAGGAGACTATCTGAGAGGGAAATCGGCAAAGACTTAACAGCAAGATGTGCCCTACTGTGTTGTTCACGAGGCCTTCAATGCAGGTGGGCTGTGTTGGTCATGACACGTCCCTGCAGGGGAATCAGGCAGGAGTGGAGGGACTGGCAGGAGTGGGGTTGTGGAAGGATCCTGGCTGGACCTAAGATCTGGGACAAACCGCATGCAAATGCACGTCATCTCACTGAAGCCCGCCAGCAGCGTCCTCAGCTAGGGGCTGTTCTTAGCCTGTGTTTCCCAACAGGAACCTGGAGCTCAGAGGGCTCCCTGCCTCACCCGAGGCTGCACCCAGCCACATGGTCAAGAAAGTGGAAAATGGCCAGTTACAATAGGGTAAGACCCATACAACTTGGTGGCAAATATGCATATCCACACAGGCGCTGGGTGTAGGCTGGCAGGCGCTGTGGGTCAAATGTGTCCTCCAAAATTTCATGTATTGGAGACAATCTCCACTGTAACATTGTTAAGAGGGTGGGAAATCCAAATATGGTATTTGAAAGGTGGGGTCACTAAGAAAGAGGTAATGAGATCGTGTGGACCCTGCCCGAGTACTGGTTGAGCCACTCATGAAGTGATGGGTTGGTGGGTTTATGGGTGGCCACGGGTGTGGTTCTGATGGTTTATAAGGAGAGCGAGTGAGCAGGTTAAGTCTTGCTCAGCCCATGCTCACCATGTGACACCCTGAGTTGCTACAGAGTCACCCCACCAGGAAGATGGCCCTCGCCACATGCGTACCCTGGACCTTGGACTTCCCAGCCTCCAAACTGTAAGAAATAAATTTCATTTTCTTTATAAATTACCCAGTATCAGGTATTTTGTTATACACAACAGAAATGGGACTAATACACGGAGGCAGAATTTTCTTCATACTTTCTGAATTCTCTGATCTTTTCTTGCAATAACCATGTATTAGTCTTATAATCAGAAGTAAACAATAAAGCTATTTTTAAAGACTGGCAATTGATACCTCAGAGAAGGGGAATGTTTCAGGCTGAAGCCAGCTGTGGATGAATCATCTAGGGACACTAAATTTAGTGGCATGGCACTAAAGGACTCAATGTAATTTGACAGGCCAAAGCACTAACCTTGCCTGGGCTCATCAACCCCTGACCAAGGGCAGGATCTAAGGGACCCTTGGGGGAGGGGCCCAGGACAGAAAGGGGGGTGGGCAGAAGAGATAAGAGCACCTGTCCCCAACAGCAACACGACAGCTTTGCCACTAACATATGGGATGTCCTTCTGCTCTCCCTGGCTGTTCTCTCCAACAAAGAGAAATCATCAGCCCCCACTCACACACACACACAAATGCAACACCTCTACCAGGGTGGGGTGGGTGGGAAATAAAAGGACCATGGCCCTTTTTGGAATAGCAAAGTGTGGAAGGAACGTGGGACAGGGTCGGGGAAGATTCTGCTTGGCTGTGCAATTGTCCAGCAGTTCCAGACAATGTCCATGTTGAGCTGGGTCTCCAATGACAGGGAAGCGTGCCTGGGCCACCCACTCACCCCCTGTGGTGGGGCCCAGCAAGGACTTCGTGCCGGCAGCCCTGGACACGAGCAACTAAAACCCTGCTCTTTCCAGCTGTGTGAAGAGCCCAGGCCAGAGGCGGGCGTCTGCTTGTGCTTTCTTCCTGTTTTGCTAAACTCCCATCTCTGCTCTGAGAAGGGCGCCCGTCTCACCCCCACCCCCAGCACAAGGTCTCCCCAGCAAGGAAGTGAGAGCACTTTTGGCTTCACATTTACTTGATGGATAAACAAAGCACAGAAAATGACACGGTCACTGCCTGTGATGCTGCAGAGTGACAGGTGGTCGTGGCAAATTAAAGCACCTCCTTACACCACCCCTCATTAGAACCTGCCTTCCCCCAGCCAAGGGTCAGCGAGCTCTCCCAGGGCAATCCATCACCGGCGGTCAGACGGCTGCGGGAAGCCAAGGTCACCCAGACGCCCAGAGCCCAGGGCCGGCTCGCTCGCTCGGAAATGCCATTTAAACACTGTCCTAAATGGGGGTTTAATTGAAGTGTAATAAGGCATCTAATATGTTTAAAGGACAAAGCCCACCCGGAATCGACTCATTTAAATAATTACTTTGCTTTCTCGGCCACTGCTCCACCCGCCAATGGCCGCCGACCCAGACTCCCGCAAGCCTTTGCTGATTGCTCATTTAGGATCAAGTTAAGAGGCAGAGATACTCCCGTGTGCTCACCAGGTCCCAGTTCACAGTCCTCCCTTTGGGGAGTAGGAGGGTGATAGAGCTCCCGGTGGGTCTGTGGGATCGTGGGACCAGCTCTGGCCGACGAGATGCATGCAGTCCCTCCCCGGTGGAGGTGGTCCTCAGCCACCAGGTCACTCCTCCCTGTCTTCCCTGCCCTTCCTGGGAGACATGGAGGCTCCTGCCGTGCCGGCTGGGTTATGGCATGGAGGACAGCTGCCCTGGAGAGGGCCTCGGCCCCGGAGAAGTCTGTGTGCATGAAAGACCAAGGATGCAGACCTCTGGGCACCACAGCATGACACAGCCCCAGTGGACACCCCGCAGGGGGCCCTACTGCACACTGGGCTGGGGGTGCTGCCTCAACCTTCAGTATGGAAGAAACCTCAGGATCCACTTCCAACATTTCCATTTTAGAAACAAAGGATGGGATTCTGAGAAGGGAAGGCCACCGCCGCCCGCAGCAGCAGAGCCCTGGTGTGAGCTGCTCGGCCCTCAGAGCCCAGGCTCCCCGTGTCCTAGAAGCTCCTGCCTGTCAGGACCGGCTGTGGATGCTCTTAATGGGTTTGGTGACTCAGACAGAGTCACTGGTCACAGGACCAGCGGGGGTCAGAGGCCAGAAGTCCCTGCCTGCCCTGTCCAGCCCACCTGGTTTTCTCCCTGTAACCATCTTCCCCCAAAGGCAGCTGCTGAGGTTGGGGCTTTCACGAGCTGAGCAGAGCCCGCCGGCCACAATCGCCGACTCGTGAGCATCATTCTGAGGTCAGTGGTGCTGGTTTGTTAGGGGAGAAGGCACTTTCAACAAGCATTTATGGGCAGCCTACTGTATGCACAGCACTTGCTGCTCTGTGAATCCTGAAACTGTTCTGAAGGCCAGGGTGGTGCCCATGAAATACTGGGCAGCAGGCTTTTTTTATGGGGGGGAGGCTGAGTTCAGTCTTCTATTTTTAAAACTCTCTCATCTTTTTGGAGTTCCAAAAGCCTGGGCCCATCGTAAACCCAGGGCTGGGGGTACTTTGAAGGCTCTCCCTTGGGCGCCTCCATGGAGCCTTCTACCGCACCCGCCATGCCTTATGATGCTCACATTCTCTCCACCGTATTTCTAGAAGGAGGGCCAGCACTGGCTTCTCAGTGCCTCTAGACAGGTGGATCGCCTCCTTTTGTGGCAGCCTGGGCCACTTTGGACCACCTGAGTATCCGGCAAGAGCATCGATATGGAGACATCACAGGGTTGGTGGGTGACCTGTGACCACGTGCAGCACTTGGCCTACAGTGAGGGCCAGCAGCACGGGCTGGGGCTGGGGTCTGGGGCTTTTCTGGGCCCCATCAGGAAGCAGAAAAGGAATCTGGCCTTGAGGACACTCCCCTGTATGTCCGCCTCAGAGCCAGAAGTGACTCTTCACCTCTGTCCTTGAAAAGAGGTATCGGGGGACTCTGAGGCCTCCCTTGTCCCCATCCAGAGCCCAGAGCTGGAGAAGACATCACCCCCTCACCTGCCCCTCGAACATCTGAACGGCCCCGGGAGGGGCAGCACTGCCCTTGGGAAGCGTCGGTCCCCTTCCATCCCACCCCAGACGTCAGAGCTGCATGCCGGGGTCCAACCACTCCTCTCCAAGCGCCTCACTGGCTGTGTCTTCCCACGCTGTCTTTGGGGGGCTCCTTCAGAAACTTGCCCTCTTCCTCCCTTGCGCACCCCGCACCTGCAAACTTCTGTGGTGTTAGGAGCTTCTACACCTCCTTGGATGTATCAGCATCGCCAGTTTTCAACTGAAGAATAAAAGCTTACAGAGGTGTTGGCAGGCGGGTTAAAAATAGTCCCGTTTATTAAAAGGTGAAAACGTGGTGAGACACGTGGGGGGCTGGGGTGGGAAGACGTGCCGCCTGCCTCGATCCCCGCTCCCTTTCTGGGACAGCCAGCCCTCCCCAGACTCCCGTGGCCCCGCGGCCACCTCCAACCCATGGAGGCCCCTCAGCGGAGCCCCGGCTGCCTGATGGTGTCTATGCCAAGCCAGTCGGGATGCCAATTTGCTTTTTAATCTTATTACTTTGACACATATCAGCTTTTAAAGCAAGGACTGTCTTCCCAAATGAATCAGATTTTATTAGGTACCATCCATCGTTTTAAAACGAAAAAACAGTCGCATTAATTCCAAGTATGTGCCGAAAGCTTGGATTAATTCCATTATCAGTGATCAGCAGTCAGTTTTCTTCATGCAGAAACACTGTCATCTCTGACGCCAATGTCACCGGCAGTCAGGGGGTCCTGCTGGGTCCAAGGACTGCAGTCCTGGTGCAGGGAGGGGACCGTCCCACGCAGAGCTCGAGTGCAGGGATGGATGGAAACCTCTGAGAGCTCCCAGGAGCGGCTGGAGGTGGAGCTGGTGAATGAGGTGGGATTGGAGTGTGCTGGCGTCCCCAGCACTGTCTCCCGTGGTGGGCCAAGCTCCCCTGCTCTCCCACTCCACCCGTGGTTCTCACAGCTTCCAGAGCTATGGACCCGATCCCCTGCCTGAGACCACCCAAGATGCTGTGTCACCCACGGGCCCCACCCCGTCCACAGCACCCCCACTCACCCCTACCCATCTGTGTGCCTCTTCCCCAAAGTGAGTTGTCCACTCGGGCCTCTGCGGTGCCCTTCCACCCCCTCCTGCAAACCCCTCCTCCCGGTCCTCAAAGACCTTCCACAGTTCCCCTCCTCTCCAGGACCTCCCTCAATCCCCTCACACGTAACTCATTGAGCCCCCTTCCCGGGCTCTCCACGCAGCACACAGCACACCCTCTACCAGGGCACGTGTGACTTCCTGCCCTGCGACTGCATTGACTTTTCCATCTTTCCCACCAGAACGCAGTTTCTCAGGGCACTAGGAAGGACCACCAATGCTTGTTGACCGAGGGTTTGACGCGCTTGCAGACTCTGAGCCCTGTTTCACACCATCTGTCTCTAAGGTCCTTGATTGTCATCTTTTTTCAGGGCCTGTGGCTAAAGAGCTACGAGTGCTGGGACGTGGTGCAAAGCCCCCTCTCTGTGCAAACCAAGGGTCTCCTCTCCTGGCCCTGCAGCTCCCCGTCTCGGTCCTCTGCTCCCCTCCAGCCTTCTGCGACAGGGCTACAGCCAGGAAGCCAGCTGCAGGGGAGAGCCCAGCCAGCCAGCAGGCCGCCTCACACGCTGTGATCCCCCACCAGCTGCAGCTTCGTCATGCCCCCTCCATGCCACGCCATGACTTACCATGCCCTGCCACACCCCCACGAGGCCCTACCACGCCTCTACTATGCCATGCCCCCTACAGTGCCACACCCCGCCACGAGGCCAGTATGTCATACCCCCCTCGTGTTCTGCCTCTCTCATGTCATGCCTTGCCATGCCCTGCCACACCCCTAACATGTCACGCCCCTGCCACACCCTGCAATGCCCACCCACGATAGGTCACACCCGGCCATGTCACCCTCCTCCCTCTCATGCTTCACTGCCTGGTCTGTCCTCATCTCTCCCCCAGCAGCTGCAGGAGCCCTCGCTGGTCTCTGTCTCTCAGGGCCTCTCAGTAATTCCTCTCCACCGTGGCCGTGCTAGCCTCAGTGAAGCACAACCTGGACAATGCCACTTCCTGCTCTAAAGCCTTCCATGGCTCCCTTGCAGCTGGGACAAAGTCCATGTCCTTGGGCTGGTATTCAAGGACCCTATAGATAATTCCTAAAGCTGGAGCCAGTTCGTCCTGCCTTCTCTCACCATGCCACCTGCCCTGTTTCTGCCATCCTGGGCTTGGGCCCTCTGCTCCTTCCAGTCCCCCAACCCTGTTCTCCATCCACACACCCGCAAAGCCAGGCTCAGGCTCGGCTTTGTGGGGCACTCTGACTGCTGTAGATGAGGTGGGCCTCCCAGGTTTCAGGGTGCAGTATTAGGAATAATCACAGTGGGCATTTCTTGAGTCCTGGCAGAGCCAAGCCCTGGGCTGAGGGTTTCACCTGCACCATAGTCACAAGTGTGTGAGGCTGGGAACTAGAGCCCGGCCAGTGCAGGGGGTGGGCATGTGTTTGCAGAACTATTGATGTAAGCTGGGTCTGCTCTGACCCACGTGCTCACACAATGGGGAGTCAGAGAACCCTGTGAAAACACAGTCAAAGCCAAGTGCACATGGTCGCAAAGATCTGCGCTACGTGCCACATGCAAGGACCCCTCACGCCCTGCTGATTTGTCTCCAGTCTCTGGCTCTGGCCACCAGCTCTCCTCAGCTCAGCTGCCTGTGGGGTGCCACCCTCCTGCCTCCCCTGGCTGGAGGGGAAGCTTGAGAGAGAGTTGTGATAAGGGTGGGAAGGAGCCTGGAAATGGAGGCTGGAATGTGCACTTGAGCTCCACTTGGCTGCCAGCTGTTTAAAAATGGAAGAAAGAGATTAAAAATGAGCAAGCAAAATGGCTTTGAGTAAAGCCATCAGCAGCCCAAATGTGCAGACTAATTCAATTTCCGCCTCGTCCCTGCTCTGAAGCGTGCAGACTCGAGAGCCTGAGGTGCTCCGTCAAGGCGGGAGGAGAGGGGGCGTCAGGCGGAGCAGCCGCCTTCTCAATGGCCGCTTGTAAATTTCCCAAACTTCATCCAACACGAGCATCCCGGTTATGACTCCTAATAAAATTTCAGCATCTGCTCTAGTAACCACCCAAATTCCTGAGCTATGCTGTGGAAGAGAGAGAAAGGCAAACCTCGACCGTGCAAGCTCCTGACCAAGAATACATCTTGGTCCCCTGGGTTAGCGGTCACCAGCAGGAGAACGCCATGAACTGAGCTCCCATCCTGCCCCCCCTTGTTTGATCCTCACAGTGACTCTGTCATGTGGGTTGCATTAAGTACCCATTGCTATGGGACAATACCCCCAAACTCAGCTGCAGAAGACAACAAAAAACACTTATGATCTCAGTTGGTCAGGAATTGGGGAGTGGCTTAGCTGGGTGGTCTGGCTCGGGGTCTCACATGAGATCATGGTCAAAGTGGCAGCAGAGTGTCTCATCTGAAGGTGTGACAGAGCGGGAGGGGCTGTTTCAGTTCACTCTCGTGGCTGTTGGCAAGAGGCCCACACCACGTTGGCCTCTCCGGGGGGCTGCATGTAATGGAGCAGCTGCCGCCCCGAACATTGCAGTCGGAGCGCAGCGCCGTTTATAACCTAGTGCCGGGAGTGACGTTACACTGCTTCTGCTGATTCTGTTGTGAAATCGAGGGTGTGAGTACCAGGAGGGAGGGTCATGGGGGGCCTCTTGAAGGCTGGTTTCCACATGGGCACCGTCTCTCTGTTTTACAGATGAGGAAACTGAGGCTCAGACCATGCAGGTCACTTGCCCGAGCTCGCACAGCCAGCAGGGCAGAGGCAGGATAGGACCCCAGCCATCTGACTCCAGGGTCCTTAGGCTCTCATGGGGGGTGAGTTCTAGTAGCCCTGTGGCTGCCACTCACTGGGGATATGTGACCTTGAGAGAATCACCAAATGACCTCTTCAAAAGGGACAGTAACCCCAGTGCCACAATGGCCCTGGTGCCTAAGAGTGACAAGGGCCAATGGACACAGAAGTCTGGGGAGAAAGCTGAACAATTCACGTGTCTGAGGAGGCCAAGGGGCTTGGCCAGGATGGGAGGACCCCACCCGGAAGCCAGCACTTGGCTGCAGATCTTGTCCCCACAAACTTGTGTGGCAGGCAGGGAAACTGAGGCTCAAAGGACTAAGTTCCTCACCCACCATCAGCCCTCCTGTCAGGGTGGGGCTGGGTCTCAAAGGTCTTCAGTGCAGGCTCTACCCACAGAGGATGCAGGATGTGACTCCAGACACAACAGCAAGGGACAGTGATGGGGCCTTATCCTGGGCCAGGCCTGGCTTTATCTCCTGGACCCTCACTGCCACCACCTGAGGAGGATGTCATCATCCTAACCCCACTGAGGAGGGGGGATCCCTCCCCTTGGTTCCCCACCTGAGCCCTCTACCCTCAGCTGCTGTGCCACCCTCGCCTCCCCTCGAGGGCTCTGTGGTGCCCTCAGCTGCTGTGTGTGTGTCTTGTAAGGAGCATGCAGCAGTCAGGCAGAAACTGCTGCAACAAGCATCCCCATGTCTCAGGGGCTTAAAGCAAAGCTCACTCTCACGGCGCACAGGCTCCTTGTCCTCAGAGTCCCTCAAATCAGCTCCAGTAGGGAAGGGGGCTGATGGTGGACCCACCCCCACGGAGGGTTTTTGTGGGTGGTATCACTTCTGCCCACACCCTTGGTCAGAAAATGGACGGCACCTCCTGGTTGCAAGGGAGGCTGGGAAGTGTGGTCCAGCCATGTGCCCAGAAAGAAAGGGAAATGGATTGATGGACTCACGGCATCCCTGTGGCATCAGGGCCATTCGAATCCTCCCTGTTTCCTCTGAGCCATGATCCTCTCAAAGTCACGTGTCCAGCAAGCAACAGTGCCAGGGCTGAAACAGGCCCCTATGACCTGCAAGATCACAGGTGACGTCTGGCCAGGCTGCGGCACTGATTGCAGGTGCTTTCAGTTCAATCCTGCTGGGGTTGAACTTCTCCAGCTGTCAAGGCCCTTGTCCCTCTGCCAAAATGACACCTTTGGTCTTGTTGGGGAAATCAAGACAGCCTAAGCCACCCAGTCCACAGTGGCCTGTTTTACCCTGAGCTCGATGCCTGGACCTTTACATAGCAGAGCTCAACTAACCCTGACATCTTTGAAGTCAGTGCTGTTCCCTCCACCTTACAAAAGAGGAAACTGAGGCTCAGCGCAGGGACATTCTCACCAGGGCCACATAGCCACAAGGAGCGGAGCCTCCCGTCCAGGCTGACGTGCTCTGTGCTCTGTGGTCTTCCTCCCACCACCCGCCCTTCTCTCGGTCAGTGTCCTTTCCACAAGGAGCCAGAGGGAGCTTTTAAACCATGAGACAGATGGTTTCACAACTTAACTCAAAACCCTCCGAAAGCCCCCATCTCACTAGGAGTCAGGCCTAAGTCCTGGCCCTCGAGGCCAGCAGTGCTGCCCCCGGCTCCTTGGCTTCTTGCCCACCCCTCACTCTCCCCATGCTCCCTCCCTCTGGCATTTGGGCCTCTTGGTGGCTCTTAAACATGCCAGCTCACTCCCACCTCAGGACCTTTGCACGTGCCGTGCCCCTTCCTGGAGTGCTCCTCTTCCTTCAGATGTCTGCCTGGGCCTCCCACAGCTCCTCAATCCCTGCTCACGTGCCCCCGTGCACGGGGCCTGCCCCGACTCCTCACCCCATGTCCCTACCTACCTTCACAGCCCATGCCACATGCTCTGTATATCAGCTCTTCCCAGTGACTGGTTTCCCTGATTGCACATGGACTCTGGGATGGGGGACATTTGTCTACCCTGGTGACCTCTATATCCCAGTGCCTGGTACGGAGGCACCTATCAACTGGCTGTGGAAGGAGGATACAAGCCATTCTTGTCCCCAACACCACCCCGTGCGGCCACTCTGGACTGACTGACTTGGGAAGACGGTTGAAGTTACCAGCAACAGGAAGGGGTCGGACTCAGCCTGCCCTCTGCCACCCACTCCCCACCCCCGGAGGCCGAGCTAGACTCGGATTAGAGTCTGTTTGGGGACCTGGAGCAGACCCTAGAGCCAGCAGGATCCGAGCCAGAGCAAAGGAGGTGGTCCCTGTGCCTGCTGCGGCTCCCGCCTCCTCTCTGCCCTGCTCTCTGCCATCACCAGAACGCCCAGCAGCCCTTCGCTGCCTGGGGATGTGGGAAGGAGGTGTTTCTGTAGCTGTATCTTTCCAGCATATACCACAGTGCATGTGTCCTGAGCCTGTGGGGCCACCTTCCCATCCATCTATGTCCCCACTCTGATGGGAGCATCTCAGTCCACAGCTTGGGTGACCACCCACCTCAGGACATCTTCATTTTGCTCCCAGTGACAAACTCGTTGGCATCATTACCACCCAGACAGGCCCCAGGAGAGGAACCTGAAATCAGACACCACCCAGGTCCCTCTGCCTGGGATGGGGATTTCTACCGCAGAACCGGCAGCAACCCAGAGTGACACGTGCTAAGGAGAAGGTCCAGGCCAGGATGCTAACCATGGCGCTACCAGGTGACATCGGGCAAGTGCCTTCCCCTCCGTGCCCCCCACTTGCTAAAGTGGTGACGACAATGGTTGTCCCCAATGGCAAAGGGAGGGGATGGGGAGGGCCCAGTGAGATGACCTGTGGGGGGTGAGCTCAGGGCCTCCCAGAGCAGCCCCTGCAGGGCCCTGACCCACAGCAAAGGGCCGTGTGATCCAGGAATACGGGAAACCGCCTCTCGGACCCTCAGCTGGTCTGTAAAGACCCTGAGCACTCCCACACTCCTGGCAGACTTCGTGTAACCCAGCATTTCCCAGACATCATGGTCGTTACCTGTGTTGGTCAGGCGAGGTCGGGCTATGCTACACCAACAACCCCAAGCCCCCAAGGCTGCACAAGTAGCACTCCATCCCTAGACGTGCTCTGTGTCCAGCGTGGTTGGCAGAGGAACTCCACTTTCTAAAGCGACTCGGGGGCCCAGGGTGACGGAGGTTTCATCCTTGCACGGACTTCCTCGGTCATCATAGACTTGAGGGAGGGATGTAGTAAATGGAGCTCTGCTCTTAAGGTTTCCTTCCAGAAGTGACAGCACCCCCTGCTCACATCTCACTGTCCAAAGCCAGGCACTGGGCAGCGGGGCGGTGCCCCTCACCTGCGCCCAGACAGAGGGGGCCGCAGGCCTCTGGGAAACAGCGCTGTGGCCACCTCCACAGCTATTTACATCCCAACAAGGCCCCACCAAGCAGACTCTGGGAAATGCTGTATTTGTTTATGAATGACCCCAAAGCAGGAGAAATGTCCCAATGCAAGATTTAAACCCAGCGTTTCAGGGGAACATGAACACCTAACATAAACATAAACGAGGCTGCTTTTCTATATTTCCCCAGGCACAGCGTCTACTCCTATTTTGCATTTTGAATTCACATATTTATTCATATGGAAAATGCTTCCCCAGCCAATTGTGACATTTGGATACTGAGTCACTGTTTCAGTTCATCCTCGACATCCCACAAAAGATGGAAAACATCAAAAAATATTGTGGACACCGAGTCTTGCTTATATGTTTCCTGGAAGCAATTTTTAAATTAATGACTAACGTGAAATAAAAACAAATAGAACACAAATGCGTCCTCTCTCCGAGGAAACAGACTGAGTCGCTCCCTTCAGACGCACAGTCTGAGGAAGTCAGAACATGCGTGGGGGCGGGCACGGGGGCGGGGGCGGGGACAATGCAGGGCCTAGGAAGGCAGCTGTGGCCTGGCCTTGCCCTGACGCCTCTGCCCTGACTCCCCAGACCACAGGGCTGGTCTGACTTACCTGGAGGTGCATGCTGCCAGCTTCCCTTTTCATGCCTCAGTTTCCCCATCTGCGAAGTGAGAAGGCCTGTGCTCCTCCGTGGGAAGCATGCACCGATTCCTCTCCCTCCTTCTCTCTGCACTGGTCGAATCCTTCCAGCCTCTGCAAGAGTCACCTTCCCTGTGAAGAAGCCCCAATGGCCCTGGCTGTTCTTCCAGCTCCGTCCACACTCAGAGCAGGGTCTAATCCGGGAAGCAGGAGAGGCAACAGCCCTGGGTAAGCCATGGCGGCAATAGGGTCTGTGCACAGGAGGCCCTCCTGGCGGGAGACGCAGGGCGTGAAGATTCCACGGGGCTGTGCAGCCCGGCTCGGAGACGACCTTCTCTGTTCTCTCCTATCAGCAGAGAGTGTGCCCGGTTTTCTTGCTCCACAGAGGAAATGGAATTGCTTCCAGGCAAATCAGACTCCTGGAAGGTTGCCGGGGCCACCTGGCTCGAGCGGTTCTGCACCCTCCCTCCTTCCTTCCCCTGGCTCCTCTTCGTCCCCCCAGTGTCATCTGGGCATGCTCCCCCAGGAAGCTTCCTGGGCTCACTTGAATGACCTGTACACCTGCAGCCCAGGAGCCAGCACGTGGGTGTGGTCCTAGATCCACCCCTGCAGCGATCTCAAAGCAGGCCAGCTCACATCTCTGAGCCTCTGTTTCTCCCTGGAGAGAAACAGGGGCCGGCCTTACAGACTAGCCTGGACCTCCGTCCCTGGGTCCAGGCTTGCCCACCTCCCTGAAGCCAGTTGCCCGGCTCTCTTCCTTCAGAGCATCTGCCCAGGGCCCCGTAACACCGTGTAAGGAGAGGTGACTTCTTTGTCTCTGTGTCCCTATGAGCATCACTGTGAGCCTGGCACACTGCAGAGAGAAAGTCAGTATTGCAGGTTTGGCGACTCAGCGGACCTGTGGTCAGAACCCCTCCCGAGGGCTCCCTCTGACTCAGGACCCTGGGTCCTGAGTCCCCAGACACCCTGGTCCACCACAGCCCACGAAGCCATCTCATGGTGGTAAAAGGAACCCAGCGCTGCCGCCCACCAGGCAGGAGCAAACGCAGCCCGGAGGCGCGGTAGTCCATAACTCACAGGCCACTCCAGCCATCACCGCGGCTCTGGGAAACTACCTCCAGTTTATACAGCACTTGGATTTGTTAAAATATTGACCCTGTTCAGAGGAGAATGAAAAAAAGCCAGACGAGACACTCCTCAGCGTGGCCGCGGGGCACGTCGAGGACAGCACGCACAATGGGCCTCGACTGTTTGCCCAAGATTGATGGCGCCGGGGCCTGCAGAGGGCAGCGCTCCAACCGCTGGCCGCTCTGAAACCCAGTGACATGCGATAGTTTGTAATCTATGTACTTGTCATGTAAATGAGTGTCTTTAAAGGGCTTGTACATGTGTCTTGGCTTCCATGCAGAAAGCCGAGAGCACTCAGAAAGAAAGAAGCATCCATCATCCAAAGGAATGGGCTTCCTGTGCCCGGAGCTGCCAGCGTGCTCTTCAGGGGCAAGCGCGGGGCTTTCTTCCCCTTCAGCCGGGGGAGCCACGTGACTTGGAATCGGTGTGGCCGGCCTTGCTGGCCGCGGCCGCAGCACCGGGAAGGGCGGTTGCCACCCAGAGCCGTGGGCTTTCCCCAGTGATTAGGGGGACTGGGGGAAATGGAAACATCCCTGAGAGACCTAGCGTGGACCTCCTCCTAGCGTGTCTGGGAGTGAGCAGGAAATTCAGCTGCTTAAATCCACCTTCTGGCACATTCTGTTGAGAGGCTCAAAAAGGCCACTGTGCAGCCGTTTGGGTGTGGGCGTAGGTTAGACATCAGGAAGGACTTCCTTCGGACTGACCTTCAGCTTCCGGGAGAGGTTTTGCGATTGGCCTCCGCAAAAGCCCCAGTGCCTGCCCAGCCCCCAGAGGGTCAGGGTTAGGGGCTGGCAGAGCCCAGAGTGAAGATGGACGGCCGGCTGTGGTTCGGGTCATCACTCCTCGTGCCGCACCCAGGACAGACATCACTAAGTGACCTACACTCCTTCCTGCTGAGCCCAGCAAGGACCACAGAATCCTGCCCTACACAGCAGCTGGGTGCAAGCAGCATAAGCCAGCACTGACTGGCTTCAGCCACACCACCTAGACAACGGTGATAAGTGACAATAGATTTGCTGACGGGACAGGAGCAATTCACAGTGTCCAAGCAAACACCAAGGAGCCTGAACCAGAAAAGACCGAAACCGGAGCAGCCCCATGGGCCTCAGAAGCAGAGAGCGGGGCTGGGATTCCCTAGGGAGGGGTCGCGGCTGGGGTGCACCTTCTCCGGCCACTTCTCACTTCTGTGTCGTCCACCCTGGCCTCAGGTTCTGGGGAGGAGAATGTGGCCGGAGCACCTCGGGGCAGGTGCTCACCGCTGGCCAGGTGAGGGCAGCATCTTGTCCAGCAGGCCCAACAAGGCAGCCTCCAGAGCGGAGGGGCAGCCAAGGGGTCTGTCACCAGAGGAAGGTGGTGGGGGCTGAGCAGGTGGGGACAGCCCCCTCTCTTGGAGCCATGTGACTGACACACACGTCAGATCTAAGGGGGATCTGGACAGAAGTGTGTGGGCAACAATGATGCGGAGGCCCCATCTGGCAGAGCGGGGACCCACTCTTGGGGAGCCCAGATCTGGAGGGAGCCCCTGCTTCTGGTCCAGACAGTTCCATTAGCTTTGACCTTCCACCTTGGGGGCACCTTATTTCTCCACAATGACTGGAGGATCTTCGAGAGTAAGGGCTCCCCACCTTTCCCTTCTGTGTTCTTATTGAAATTGGTCCTGGGCTGGCCCTGCGTTGTTTCCAGTGATTTATAGTAAGCCTCTTCCCTTTCCATACTCAGGTGGGCTGCTTTGTGATAAAAGCATCAATGTCCGTATGGATAGTTCAAGGAAAATACTGATGGAGTTAGAAACCATGGTGCCTGCATGATAACCACACCAGAACCAAGGGATGAAATCGTTTCTGTAGCTGCGAGCTAAACGCAGCTCTGAGCTCCCTGGCAGCCAAGGAAAAAAGAGAAAAAGGAAAAACAAAAGATGGATCATACATCTTTTAGTGTTTGACAAAACAGAGCAAAAGACCTTACGGGAAACAGAAATTTTTCCTGACCCCATATCCTGACAGTGCTGCGCACCTACCAGATGCTGAGCACCCGCCTGTTCCCTTTCCAGCCACAGCCCATTCCCAGGGCCTGCTCCCACCCCCGTGGCTGTTGTGGGCTTTCAAGGACCCCCTACAGTCCCAGCCCCTCATCATTCTGTCAGGAGGAAGGCCACAGTCATATGGTATTAAAAGGCAGTCGCAGGGGTATCTAGGGCAGTGAAACTCTTCTGTAGGACAGACACACTAATGGTGGGTACCTGACATTATGCATTTGTCAAAACCCAAAGAATGTTCCACACAGACAGCGAGCCCTGGTGTGTACTATGACCTTTGGTAATAATCACACATCGGTATCGGTCCACTGATTACAACAGATGTACCACACGAATGCGAGATGTTGATAACAGGGACGGCCTATCACTGATAACGGGGAGATCACCGTGGATGATCCCGTAATGCTGGGTGCAGCTTGCTACACACTCGTCCACACCCGCAGAAGGCGACACCAAGAGTGACCCCTCGTGTGTACTGTGGACGCTGGGTGACAATGACACGTCAGTGCAGGTGCATCAACTGTGACAAAGGGGGGATGTGACAAAAGGGAAACTCTTGGGGGGCTGTTGACAGTGGGGGAGGCTGAGCGTGTGGGGACAGTAGGGGGATACGGAAATCTCTGTACCTTCCACTGGACTTTGCTGTGAACGTAAAACTGCTCTAAAAAATGAATTCTTTGAAAAAGACTGGAAAAAGTGTTCTGGCAAAGAAAGCTTTAAAATGTAACAGTAACAGAGCAAACGAGGGGTGCTGGACGAGTTTGTGGGAACTCTACACGATCTGTTTAATTATTCTCTAAACCTAAATCCACTCTGAAGAAGCAAGTCCACCAATTAAAAAAGAAAAAAAACAGGGCCGGCCCGGTGGCGCACTGCAGAGTGCGCCGCCTGGGAGCGCGGCGGCGCTCCCGCCGAGGGTCTGGATCCCATGTGGAGACCAGTTCCCACTCACTGGCTGAGCGCGGTGCGGGCGCAACACCGAGGGTTGCAATCCCGTTACCGGTCAGTAAAAAAGACAAAAAGGAAAAAAAAAAAAGAAAGAAAAAAAACAGAAACAAAGGCTGACCAAGAAGCGTGCAGAGCCTGGGTCACCTTTGCGTCCTGAGCAGCTTGGTGGCAGGGCCTGACAGCAGCCCAGGGAAGAGGACAAACCCCGTTACTAAGCCCTCGCCCTTAGGCGGCTGGCGGGTTGGAGAGTGTTACAGAGTCGGGAAGAAGCAAAACTGCTCTGACACTGTTAGATATTGTTCATTTTCTGACATTGTTTTCAAACTACTGTGATATACATTTTTTGCTTAACTCTAGGGTGAGGAGGGGACCCTGATCCCGTACATGTAACTGTGACCCAGAATTTGGTGTTGGGCTGGCCCGTGCGTCTCTTGGCAGTTTCACTGCGGGCGATCCTATCCCGGCACAGGGTGGAGATGCGTGTCCTGTGCTCGATGACTCGGGGGAAACTGCGTTGCTCTGGGTGTTCTGCAGCTTCACTTTGTCACGTTTGAGACTGTTCCGTGCTGGTGAGTCTATTTCTAGTCTGAACGTGTTTGCCGCTGCCTAGTATTCCAATGTTGGATGTGGGGAGCTTATGTTTTTATTCTCTTCTTGTTGAACTCGACAGAAGTGGGGAGGGTGACAAACTGACAAACGCACCTCAGCCAAGGAGGGGGCAGCCCTCAGGCTGCAGGCGCGTGCGTGTGGCAGCGGCACCCTCAGGCCCACACACACGTGCACGTGCTCCTGAGTGACTGCGGGTGGGGCCGGGCCAGGGTCTCATCATGGGAGCTGCTGGCAGCCCGCTTCAGAGCCAGCACGCAGACTCTGCCAGGCCACGGTGCTTCCCGACATCCTCAACATCAAAAGCAGGCTGGCGGTTTTGTGTTGCGGTTTTTTTTCAAATCTGTGATACGCTACAGAACGTGAAACCGCACTGGGGCAGAGTGCCATGCGTGTGTGATCCCGCGGTGGCATCTGGCTATTGAATATTAGCGTGGGCTTTAATCGGCTCTGCTCACAAGCACGCTGCTGGCCCAGCCGGGATGCAGGGCCACGGGAGGGGCAGCTGGAGGCAGTGAAACTGGAACTGGTTACCATAACAATAGTGTTAACTATGGCAGCCAGAGCCCGGGCAGGGGCAGCCCGGCCTTCAGGGGCTGGCTAAGGGCTCTGGGCCGAGTCCTGGGTGGGGCAGCACCACCCTCAATCCCGCCAGGGTGGGCATTGCTGACTCTGTTCTACAAGGGGACCCAAGGCTCAGTGGCCCTGGTCATTTACCTGGGGTCACATGCTGAGCTTGGAACTTGACTGTGGTCTGAACTGGGGGATGAGGGTGGGTCAGGGGAGGTGTCCTGGTGCCAGGTGCTGACCCTGAGAGTGGGCACTGCCATGGAGCGCTCGCCTGGCCCTGTCCTGTCCCCACTCTAGTCAGGCCCTGGCTCTCCATGCAGCCAGGGGAGGGGTCTGCCTGGGGACCCTGGGACCTGCTGCTTGCTGTGAGATGATCACGGCCTCAGTCTCTGATCCCCTAGCCCTCTGACCCTGTCCTGCCCCCTCCAGCCCGTCTCTCCACTTCCACAACTGTGCTGACCTCAGGGCCAGTGTCCGCCTCCATCTCCCGTTTCTTGTGGCAAAAGTCTGCCTGGCATTTAAGGTCCAGCTTAAGTGGCACGTCTTCTGGAAGCCTGCACCAAGCCACACAGCGAGGCTTTCTCACCTGCACTGGCCCCAGCTTCATTCTTACCCCTGCAAGCTGCCGCCTCTGCCTCTGCTGGGCAGGGCTGTGAGCCCCTAGGCAAGGGGTTTTATCCCCCTGAAGACCCTCAGGCCCATCTGCTCGTCTAGTCCCAGCCCGTGCTCAGTCAGGGCTGAATTTTAAAAACAAGAAGGACAGGAGAGAGGGGGAGCCCTCCTCTCTTCTTCCTGGTTCTGGAATCCCACAGTGGGCATGGCTAAGCCTCTGGGTCTGACCACACCTCAAGGAGGGTCCATCTTCAGCCAGGGTCAGGTGACCTGGAGCCTGAGGACGAGCGGGAGTCAGACAGGCAGGGATTTCTCTGAGCACCCGGGGCCGGCAGGGTCTCCCCCATGCTCACTCAGTGGTGCAGTGTGTAAATCCAGCCCTTGACCTCTTTCCAAGTGGGAATTCCTGAAGGGCAGTGCCCCAGCCTGGGCTGTGCATACAGACCTCCAGGGGGCTTGTTAAAAATGAGCTCCTGACCCGATAGGTCTGGGGAGTGGCCCGAGCATGCCCTTCAGACCAGGGGATGCTGAGGCTGCTGGCCCTGGGACCACAGTAGCCAGCGGCTAGGGGAGGCACTTCTGTCCACTGACACCCTTGTCCCAAGCCCCTTGTCAGCATGACTCTGTGACGCTTGGCAGTGAAGTCCATGGAACATGCTGGGCCATCACTCAAGGTCAGAGAGGGCTGTGCCTGCAAGTGGCTCCAGAGTGGAGTGGGACCCACCCCCGCCCAGTGCCTGCCTCCCGTGGTATCTGCCCCTCTGGTGAGAATAGCAGGTGGTGTGCGCCCGCTTTCCCCAGGGTGGGCTCCGTCTGGTCCACCCCTGCCCCCTGCAGCACGGGGCGCTGCTTGGGGCTGCTGAGTGGTGGGAGCAGAGCAGTCCCTCTGTCCTCTGCGCCTTCCCATCCCCGCTTGGTTTCCTTCCTCCTTCCCCATCAACCTCCTCAAGACAGCCCGCGTCCACCTCCCAACTGAGGTCTTCCGAGAAGGACGAAGCATCAGCAGGTGCCCCTTGCAAGCTGCTGGGCTGGATGTGGGGAGTGTGGCACCTCTGATGTTAATGAGGACTCTGAGCGGCAGGAGCAGCACAAGAATATTCCACTAGCATCAGTTTTCATGTGAAATTACATGTGCACCAGCTCAATGCACCAATGTCAGAGCAAATAAATATACACGGGAACAACCCCCGCCCCCCGCCCCAGCCCCCGTCTCGCTCTGGCCCGGCGGTTACCCTCCTGGGCTCCCCACATCGTTAATCTTACTGATTCATTTTCCTGCCTCCGATGTGGCATATTAATGTTAGGTCAAAAATATTTCATCAGTTACTCTGAAGGTCTTATTTCATTTTTATTCAAGAATGAGTAATCCTGAGAAAAAATAATTACATATGAGATCAACAGTGCAGCTCTGTCCTAAATTCACAGAATCATGAAACATCAAAACCAGAAAGGCAAATCAGATCCAACCCTCTTATTTCACAGGTGTGGAAACAGGCCCAGAGAGAGAGGTGCCATGGCCTGCCCAGCATGCGAGTTTGTGCCACACCCAGGCCCAGTACCCTGTTCTCCTGATGCCCATCCCAGAATCCTCATATCCCATGTAGGACAAAAGCTTTTCACTGTGGTCAACTCACAAGAGGGTGAGCGTCCTGGGCCTGGAGGTGATGCAGCAGATAAGACAGCATCTCTTAGAGACGTGTAGTACTCACAGCCACGGCCCACTGAGCACTCCTGGGGCCAGGCTCTGTGCCAAGCTCTTTTGTGTGCATCGCCATATTGAATCTTCAGCTGCTGCGATTGTTCCCATTTTACAGATGGAGAAACTGAGGCATGGGGCACTTTGGAAACTCACCAAGGCCACACAGCCAGTGAGAGAGGGTCAGGATTTGTACCCCAGTTTATCTGACTCTAAAGCCTGTTCTCTTAACCAGTATGCCAGATCTTAACCAGATCTCCCATGACAGGGGCAGATCACCAGGGCAGTGTCAACATGACCTCTAAGACCTCATGTACCAATGAGAGCCCACAGCGTACTTGAACATATTGCGAGGGTGCTTTGGGGTCGCCACAGAGGACAGTTTTCATTTTCTATTGCTGCCATAACAAGTTGCCACAAATTTAGCAGCTTAAGACAGCAGAAGTGTGTCATCTCACAGATGGATAGGTCAGAAGTCCAGCGGGCTGGGCTAGTTTCTCCGCTTAGAGTCTCACAAAGCCAAAATCAAGGAGTTCATGGGGCTGCGCTCCTTTCTGGAGGCTCTGGGGAGAATCCATTTCCTCGGTCGTTTAGGTTACTGGCAGAATTCAGGTCCATGTGACTGTAGGACAGACCCCGGTGTCTTTGCTGGCGCTCAGCTGAGGACCATTCCTTGCTTCCAGGGGCCAGTCACAATCCCTGGCTCAGGCCCCTTCCTCCTTCAAAGCCTGCCGTGGTGGCTCAAGTCCATCACACGCTCGGACTCTCTCCGGCCTCTTCACGTCTCCCCGAATCACCCTTCTGCCTTCTTCCTCCACTTCCCGAGGGCCCACGAGATCACGTTAGGCCCACGTAATTGGGGATAATTGCTCAACTCAAGGTTCACACTGTCACCACATCTGTGAAGTCCCCGTCGCCATGGAACGTAGCATAGTCACAGGTGCTGGGGATGAGGACGAGGACATGTCCGCGAGGCTGTTATTCTTCTGCTGTGTCAGTGAAGATGGGGGGTCCTCTTCTTGGGCAGAACGTCAAGGGACACCAGAGAAGGCCGAGGTACACATGCACACGCGTGCCGGGCCAGGTTGCATGTACAGTTTACTCGTCGTTTCTTTTTATTTGTTTTTTTTTTAATTTTATCATTACAAAATATAAACATTTTTGTGGCCCTTTACCAGTTTCACCCTAACTTCCCCTCCCCCCTGTTTCCCACCTCTGGTGGCCTCAGTTCTGTTCTCTCCTTTTGAAAGTTCAAGGAATTATTGTGATTGTTGTATCTTTCTTTCTTTTTGTGCTTTTTATATTTTGGTTTTTTTCAGCCTCCACTTTTGTTGAGTGAGGACCTGTATTTGTCTGTCCCGGCTTATTTCACTTAACACAGTTTTCTCTAAGTTCGTCCATGTAGCTGCAAATGATAGAATTTCATTCTTTTTTATGGCTGAGCAGTATTCCATTGTGTAAATATACCACATTTTCCTTACCCAGTCACCGATGGTGGGCATTTAGGTTGGTTCTCTATCTTGGCTATTGTGAATGGAGCTGCAGTGAACATGGGAGCTCAGGTGTCCCTTCGACATGATGGTTTCCATTGCTTTGGGTACGTGCCCAGCAGTGGGATCGCTGGATCGTGTAGCAGTTCTATCTGCCGTTGTCTGAGGACCCTCCATACCATTTCCATAATGGCTGCACCGTTTACAGTCCCACCAACAGTGCAGGAACCTTCCCCTTTCTCCACATCCTCACCAGCATTTGTTGTTCTCTGTCTTTTTGATAATGGCCAGTCTAACTGGGGTCAGATGGTATCTCAATGAGGTTTTGATTCACGTTTCCCTGATGCTGAGTGATGTTGAGCATTTTTTCATGTGTCTGTTGGCCATTCGTGTATCTTCCTTCAAAAAATGTCTGTTCAGCTCTTTTGCCCATTTTTTAATTGGATTACTTGTTTTTTTACTAAGTTATTTGAGTTCCTTGTATATTCCTTATATTAATCCCTTGTCAAATGTTAGCCCTTTGTTTCTTTCCCGTTACATCAATATGTTATAAAGAGTATGTTGGTGGTGGGTGATGTAATTGGTCAATAGTTATGGAAGACTGAGAAGTGGACATCACGGTGGACGTGAGCTGGAAGCAGCGGCTGACGAGATTGACGGTAACTCCTTCTGGGGAGCACCGCGTGGTTTGCATGAGGTTTCATGGGAGAATTTTCATGGAGTGTAGACATGGGACAAGACTGTTGGACAGACAAAAAAGTGAACTTTGTCATTTTTTAGCAGCTTCATCGGCCAGGATTCAGCTGCAGAAAACAAAATCCACTCTAGGTGTTCGAACAGAAAAGGTTGTATCGCGGGGCCCCAAATGGCTTCGATAATCATGGGGAAGGGGCACTGCTTAAGAAGTGGACTGCAGGTTAAGCTTTCAGCAGCCACTCCCAGCACCACACCACGGAGCTGCGCGCCCTGTACAGTTGGGACACTGCTGGCTCCAGAAGCTCATCGCCATCTTGCTAGAAAGATTCCGTGCTCAGGAGTCAACCAGAGCAGAAAGTGGCTCTGCTGTCCCCTGAGCCTTTGTGACTTCTCTGACCAACGCTAACCTGCCTGCCCACAGAGATGGCAGTGGAACCCAAAACCTGCTCTATAGCTGCTGCCACCCCCACACCAAATGCCAGGGTGACCCTACTTGCCAGTAGAAGCCAGAGCAGCAAGAGACAAAGATTGTGTGGCCTCTTCCCAGTGTCAGGCAGGGACACCTGACTGCATGAACGTCACTCACACCAGACCCCTCCACACGCTGACGAAGTTCTCCTGCCTCTGCATACAGGAAGGAGCGTAGAAGGAAGGAGGACTAGACATTAGGCACAGTCGACAGAAGGGCCAACCACCCTTTGGGCTGCCCAGCCTCGGAGCCTTTTCCAGGGTTGGGGCTCCTCCCCCATCAAAGGTACTGAACATGGCAGGTATCCTACGCCCAGCTTCCCATGCAGCTCGGCCAAGCAAATGCTTCCACCCCAGATTCTGAATCACAGCAAGCAGCAGTGCAGAACCCATTCTTTTTTTACAGCAGACAGCAACAGGAGCAACATCCCAGTGACAACATCCTGAGCTCAGTGTTGATGTGGGGGGGGGCTGCCTAGTGACAGGGGCAGTGTCACCTTTGCAGTCTGACCCTTTAGCCTGACTTGAGGCACTGCTCCTGGCTGCACAGACATCCTGCCTCGTTGTCTGGACTCCCTTGTATTCCAGGAGCCCCCAAACGTCCTTTAAATATACTCCTCTTCTGTGCATGCCAGCTGGAGTTGGGGTCACTGCTTACAACTCAGGGCCCTACTGGGCATGAGACACCACTGGAGGAGCTCTGCAGGACCTTTAGCCACGTGGACAGTGGTCACAGAGAGAGGACAAATATTGCAACTGAGCAATCTTAGAAAAGACATTCATCAATGCATTCCACCATGCTGTGCGGGCATGTGCTGTGGCCCGGGGGCCTCGGGGGCTGGAGCTTTTGGAGGAGATGCAGCTTGAGTGCTTTAGATCCTGAAAAATGCTGAGGAGTCCTTGCAGGCACAGGGGCAGTCTCTGCACAGCTCAGCACACAACAGCTTCCTGGGCATGTTGAGTGGTAGAATGTGTCTCCTCCAGTCACAGGCACAGAGGCAGAGAGAGCACTGGGCTGGGCATGGTTGCCGCGGCAGACAGGGACCATTTGGGGACCTGAATGCACTTGCTGGAAGGAGCCATCACTTCTGGTGGAGACCCCACGGCCGCTTGGTGCAGGAAGTAGCCGGGCCTGGATGGGCTTTGGAGGAGCTGAGGGGGTGGGGATGTGTGCCGAGTCGCTTCCATTTCCCTCTGGACCCGCTCTGTCCTGCTCACGCCTCTGTCCCAGGACAGCCCTGCAGAAACCACTAACTAGACTCCCACGCCCACCGCCTTCTAGTTGGGTTTAGCCTGTGGGGAGTCCAGGCTGGAGACTGGAGGAAGGAGGGAGGCGAGAGAGGTCCGGGCACGCTATCCCTCGGCCCCCCTGGGGTGCAGCGGCCCTGTCCTTCAGGTCAGTGGCCCTGTCAAGGTGGACAAGTCTTCACGTTCCCTCCTGGGTCCTAAGAGGTGGCTCTCTCTGTGCCGTGGGTCCCAGGGGTGGCAACAGCCCAGCTGCTTCTTGCCTGGTCCCTGCGTCTCCCTGCCCTGCCATTGTAACAGGCCCTTTCTAACGCCTCCTCCATACCGGCATGACCCATCTGCCCCGACAGGATACCACTGACAGGCAGTGGCATTGGGCAGGCCTTGCAGTGCATGGAGACCTCCTGGATCTGCGTGCAGGAGCCAGCGGCCCCGGGGAGAAACGACAGAAGGACAGTGGCTGACGATGAGGACAGAGGGGGGGAGAAATTCAAGGTGGGGAGGGGCAGGGAAGGGGGACGGCAGTAGAGACATTTGGGCAGCAAATTAGGGAATTTAGATTTTATTCTGCCAGAACTGGGAAGCCACTCGTCACTCTGGACAGAGGCCAAGGTCAGCCTTTGACTGTGAAGGTGGCCTCTTTTCCCCAGTGGGAAGTGCCCCTGGAGTACGTCCATGTGATCACAGCACCGAGACTCTCCCTCAGAATCCTCCTCAACACAGCGCTGAAGCAGCCGCTGAAAATCCATCCTGGAGAAGCACCCAAATATAACCTCACCTCCCACCAGCTCTGCCAAGGCTCTTCATGGTAACCCGCCTTCGGGGCGGACAGGAGACGCTCATCTACTGTCAGGGTTGAATGTCGAATGCCTAGCATGATTTCTGGCACAAAATAGGGGCTGGTTTAGTGTTCACGGGAGAAATGATGAGCCAGCTGCCCATCCCAGAGGAAGGTGGTGGCTGAGACAGCATGAGAACATGTGTCCCCTCCCGGGGGACCCCAACCCCCAGGACTGTGCGTGGAATCTTGGCAGGCTTCGCCCCCGAGTGATGCTGCCTGGCTCCCTGCACGCCAGCCTGGCTGGAATGGAGGGTGGGTCCCACTGGCTCACCCCATGTAGGAAGGGGTGGTGGCAGGTACACCCAGCATAGCCTGCAGAGGGGCCCGGCGGGAAGCCCCATGCTTGGCTCTGCCCACCAGGTTATGGCCACTGCAGGAAATCAGCTATTGCACCAGGGGCCGGAGCCCAGCAGCCTCCTGCCCAGATCCTGTCCCTCCACCTTGCCCAAGCAGGGCAGGCCTGTGGTTGCACGACAAGCCCTGGCCAGGCTCCGTCGGCTGGGAGGACGAGCAGCTGTTTAGCTTTGGAAGCCCCCAGACAAGGGACTTCCGAGTCCTGCTGGGAGTAGCTGGTGGTCAGTGGACATGCTTAGGCCATTTTTGTCCCAGCAAACGGAGTCAGGTTGTGACTGGTATGTTTCCTTCTGGAGACATTCAGATCGGGGCAGCGTCTGGGGCTGGGGAGGCTGCCCGTGGCTGCTGGACGCATTGCCACCCTGGAGAGCTAAGTATCTTCTGTGGGGAAGAAAACGGGCATTTGATGGACTGGCCTGAGGTGGAGCCAGGAGGAGTGGTAATTTGGGCCTTTAGGCACAGCCCTTCCTCTGAGAAAAACAGTCTTCCCACCCCCACCCCAGGTGCAGGATTAGAGGCAGGTCTGGGGGGGGCTCCAGGATACTCAAATTGCTCTTCCGAACCTCAAAACGACGTACTCAGCCTTCAGTACAAACTCTCATCTCCCCTCTGTCTCCCATGAACAACACACCCCGTTCACCCATCCATCCATCCATTCACTCATTCCGTTTTACCAACTAAGCACCAGATTCTGTGCCCGGCACTGTGAAGTCAGGGTTCATGGTCACTGTCCTCGTGGCCCTTGCTGTCCTGTGTCTGGAAGTCTGATGCTGCCCAGGTCCAGACCACAGCCTCCCCCATGCCCCCCACTAGAGGGCCTTTTCTACACCAGCAGCTGTACTGGTTGACCGATGTATCTTGTGTCCCATTGACAGAGTGTGGACGTGTTGTCCTCCCAAAACTCATGTGGAAATCTGATCCCCAAAGTGGCAGTGTCAGGAGCTGTTTGAGTCACGGGGGCAGAGCCTTCATGATGGATTAATTCTCTCTCTGGGGGGTGGGGGTAGTGAGTTCTCCTTTTATTAGTTCCTGCGAGAGCTGGTTGTTTAAAGGGACCCTGGCACCTCCTCTCTCTCTCTTGCTTCCTCTCGCCATGTGATCTGCTTGTACCCCCCGGCTGCTGCCACTTTCCGCCATGAGTAGAAGCAGCCTGAGGCCCGTGCCAGATGCAGCTGTCCCAGAATCGTGAGCCAAATAAACCCCTGCTCTTTATAAATTACCCAGTTTCAGGTGTTCTGTTACAGCAACACAAAAACAGACTAGTACACCCATGGTCCCCCGAATCCTATCAGGAGGTATCACTCCCCCGTTTTCCACAAGTGGAAACTGAGGTTCCAAAAGGTTAATCACTGACCTGCTGGTAGCATGTCGTCTGCAGAAAAATGGCCCCCACAGATGTCCATGTCCTGATCCCTGGAACCTGTGGATATTTTATTTTACATGGCAATGGGGGATTAAGGTTGCAGGTGGAACTAAGGCTTCTGACCTTAAGGTAGGGAGATTATCCTGATCATGTATCTGAGCCCAGCACCATCACAGGGGTCCTCAAATGTGGAAGAGGGAAGCCAGGACATCAGAGTCAGAGTGGTGGGATACGAGCAAGACCCCCGGCCTTCGCTGGCTCTTTAGATGGAGGGAGGGGCCACAAGCCAAGGGATGCGGCAGCCTCTAGAAGCTGGAAAAGCCACAGAAACAGATTCTCCCCTGGAGACCACAGAAGAAGCCAGCCCTGCCGACACCTTGATTTCAGGCCAGTGAAATCAAACCCATTTTGGATTTCTGACCTCCAGAACTGTGAGATAATAAATCTGCATTATTTTAAGCTGTGAGATTTGTGGTGATTTTCACAGCAGCAATAGGATACTGATTCACAGCATCAGAGGCTGCGCTCGAACCCAGCTGTGAGTCTGAAGCTTCCTGCCTACGAGATACAAAGCTTTCCGTGGGGCAGGGGAGTGGGCAGGGGAGAGGAGGACAGAACCCAGAAGCCACCACGGCCTCCTCGGCCTCCACCGAGAGCCCAGCACAGGCCCAGGGCAGGTCCTCTGTTGCCGGATGTCCCACCAAGGATCACACCTGAGCCAGGCCAGGCAGGATCGTCAACCTTTGCCTGGTCCCCCAGGACCCACGGCCTACTGTCCGTTTACACCCCCCTCCCCCAACACCTTTGTCAGGCCTCTCATTCTGACCTCAGTTTCCCCATCTGGAATGGCAGTCTTGGGCCTTCTGATCTCCAGGGCGCACAACCCGGTCTGCTGGTGACCATCGGACCTTTTAAAATGGACAGGACAGCCCCACGCAGGGAGCATGGCCCGCCACGTCTGTCTCCCAAAGGACATCGCTGGGTTTTAGGAGGCTGCATGTCTAGATGCGCCTGACCGGGAGCCTCTCCTAGAAGCAGCCCAAGGTGGCCACGGCCCACCTGTCCTCACCCTGGTCACCTCGTGCCTCTCTGTGGTTGCCCTCTGTCATGAGCCACAGACCACTGTCAGAAGCTGTTGAAACTGGTCCTGTGACCCCAGAATTGTGATCCACACACACACTTCTGCCCTGATTCCAGGATGCTTGTCACTTGGGCCCTGGAAGCCAATTTATGGACTCTGGGCCGGCAGGGGTACCATGGGTGCCCCAGCTGGAGGGTAACCAGCAGGAGGCAGCTGGTGTGATAAGACTCCAGACTGTGCATGGGTGTGTGTGTGTTGGAAGGAGGGTCGCCAGATAAATTACCTGTCACCCTGCTAAATCTGACTTTTAGATCAACAGGTAATTTCATTATCGTAAGTATGTCCCAATGCTGCACGTTGCGTGGGACACACTTGTACTACACACGTGTGTGTTGTTTCTCCGAAACTCAGGTGCAGCTGGGCATTCACTGTGGTTTTGTTTCGGTTTTGCTCAGTGTGACAGTCTGGTCGGAAGGAGACTGTGAGCGAAGTGGGGGAGGGGCGGGTGCCCTTTGAGCCTGGTTTTCCAGTGACATTTCACAACAAAGATAAAAACACTGCAAAGTTGGACACAGTTAAATTTACACACAAACGAGAAGTCAGTGACAAAGGCGGTAAGCTGTGGGTGGCCTTTCCGGTGACCTGATGAATCTCCCCAGATGCTCTGGATTCCACAGGGTGGAGCACGTTCCGAGGCTGCCGGCTCTTGGCAGGACCTCAGGGTTTTGCAAATGCACTAACTGTGCCACTGTCTGTTCTCATGAGAGGTGGCCAGGCCCTGCCTCACCAGGCTCGTGAAGCATCGCTCAAAGGTGTTTGTCAGCTACCAGCAGAAATGACTCCCTTCCTGTACGGACTGGCAAAGTCGTGCACGTGGGACCTGAAGCCCTTGTAAACCTGCCCCTGTCTAAATATCCAAAAACATTGCAGGCAAACCCAGGGAGTTTAAATTGAACTCCTGTATACAGCCCTCAGCAATCCTACCCCACCGCCAGACACTGATTACCCCACGGCTGTCATGAAAGGCTGGGATGCCCAGCTAAGGTCTGAAAAGTCTGTCCCCCTGGCAAAAAAGAATATGTCAAGGAAGCTTTCATGTTTTGATTTTTTTTTTTTTTTTTTTTTTTTTTTTTTTTTTTTTTTTTTTTTTTTAGTCCTGACTGTATTTTAGATGAACCCTATGAAGACCTGCACAGGAGATCTGGTTTTCTGGTGTGTCCTCAACCCTCCCCGTCTCTCTCTTCTTTCTTTGCCCTTACAATCCCAGTTTCTGGGATAGACTGGAGATAAGCCTGGAACTTGGGGCCATGGCACCTGTAATCCAATCTAGCTGTTCATGGGGGACGTGAGCCGAGCCGCCCGGCAGAAGTCCCAGCTGGAGGGAATGTCAGATACGGTGGCGGGATGTCCAGGGTGGATGGGCTGGAGCATCACCAATGGCCACAGGTCCCGACTGCTCTGAGCAGGTTTGAGGACAGCTCATCACCGACCATCCCCAGTCCCCTCCCCAAATATCTCCTGGCTGCAGCTTGCACTTCCAGATCTTCCTTTGGGATGATCCAGGGGAACTTAGACACAAATAGTGACGCCTACCTCCTAGGGACCCACAGGAGTTGGGTTTCCACTGGACAGGGACTCTGGTCCTTGAGCAGCTTCAAGTGACCAAGTAGGGACACAGGGTCCTGGTGTCAAACCAGTCACTCTCCCAGGTGAAGAGAGGACAGTGCGATGGGGGAAGGTAACCTGCTGGGAGAGTTGAACGGGCGCCACATCCTCGCCTGGCTCCTGCGGGGTGGGGAGTTTACTGTGGTGACCCAGGAGGGTCAGCTTAGGTGCAACATGACACTACTGTGATGGCAGCCAAAGGGAGAAAATTATGCGCTATTTGATATGCCTGTAGTTTTCCAATGTGGTTAATCAGATGTTATTAAAAATGTTGTATAATATGATATAACATGGTACAATATGATATGACATGATATAATGAATGGGACGGCTGGGGGTGGCCTGGCCATACCACAGCTGCCCTGCCGGGGACCACCCGGGGTGAGGAGTCCATGGACACCTGAGTGGGGGGCACTGTCCTCAGCTGTGGGGCAGAGATGGACATGAGCAGGGCCAGAGGCTACAGCCGGCTGAGGGCTAATTAACACATTTCCCAAAATGTCCATTTTGCCACCACACTTCAGAATCCAAGGGAAGCAAAGACAGCCCTCTTGGGAGCTGCTTTTGTTTTAAAGGGAAATTTAATTTAAGACCAAAGAATGTTTGGTGCAACCAGACCTGGTTTTAGTTGTCACTTGACTGTGACCCAGAGGGACTGGCTGAGTGCTCGAGGTGTGGACTTTGGAGTGGGCGACATCCATCCTGGCTGAGCCCCGGAGCGTCCTCTTCTGGGGCAGACGGTGCCCGGGCTCTGATTCTCAGTCTGGCTGGAGAAGCTCCCCAGGCGAGAACATTTGGTGACTTGGGTCACATCTCAGCGCTCATTGCAGCTCCAAGGATTGTCCCCTTCACGCCCCGGCCATCAACTAGGGTTCTCTATGATTTGCTCCCTATCTGCTTTCTCCACCCCCACGAGACCCCAGCAGGCAGGACCCGTGCCCCTGCATTCACCACTGCATGCCCGCTCCTGACGCAACACCACCGTCCTGGTGGGCATCGGAAACCCTTTGCTGACTGGATGAAGGAGTGAATAGACAAACACCCAAACTTGCCTGGCCCCAAGTTACAGGATAAGGAAATGTATTGTCTGACCTCAGGCTCCAAGAACCCAGGTCCTAGAGGAAGAAAATCGGAAGGAGAGGTAGAGCCTGTCAAATGTTCCTAATTATTAATAATTTTCATTCCTTCTGGGGCCACCGGTTGGAGGCCAGCCTGGGATGCTGAGGGCTACCCCGAGTCTGTACCAGGCCCTGAGCAGGAGGACACCTGGACCACCGGGGACCATGGAAGGCCGGAGAGTACAGGGGCAGGAGCGGGGGACGGTGCCGTGGCGGGCAGGGACAGCAGAGGCACCGGCCTCGAGGCCAGGGGAGGGATCTGGCCCCTGTTGGGACAACCAGAGGTTGGGGGAGAAGGACACATGTTGGGTGACCAAAGGCTGCACATCCGTGTGGCTTTGGCCACGTTATGGACCTTCGGTGTGTCTCTAAGTGGAGATTGTGACCCTGCATTGGAGGTCACTGTGGGGGTTAACAGAAGCCCCGTGGAAGGGGCCTGGCCACTGCTGGCTTGGTTCATGTCCAGCAGGGACAGTGTCTCGGGCTGCGAGACTCCGGAGACAGATGGCCTGGGTCCAAATCCCACCTCTGCCCTTGCTGGCTGCCACCCTTGGGCACGTCCTTGACCTCTCTGAGCCTCCTCTTCATCATCTACAGATGGAAACGATAACGGCTCCTCCTGCACAGGGTAGTTGCGAAGATGAAATCAATACATACGAACGGCTCTGAGTAGGGGCTCAATAAGTATTGCTATTCTCATAACCATCATCTGAAATTGAGCTGGTCAGCATGTCACCAGCACTCCCACCCCAGCGAGGCGGGGAAGGACTTTGGAGGAGGAATGGGCTTCTCTCCAGACACACCTGCCTGGCCCAGGGTCGCTCACAGCTCCTGGGACCAGGGACCCTCCCCGTTTGTGACAGGCCTAGAGCCAGGGCTCAGGGAGAGTGTGGGCATCGGGCCGGGCATCCTGTGTCCAGGACTGGGCTCTCTCTTTCCCTGTCATCACGTGGGAGCTCTGGGTCCTGGTCCTCATGAGGACGACTCCAGGCTTGGTGTGCAGGAGGGACCCAGACCCTGGATCCCTGGATATTTGGGGCAGATGCTGACATCCCCGAAGAACAGCTTGCAGGAAAAAGATGGGAACACTCCACTCATGAGCAGGGGTGGCCCACCCAGCCTTCCCCTCCTGCCCACCCTCTCTACTGGGGTGTGAGGTTGGCACCCCAAGGGGAGATGCCTCAGGCTGCCCCACACTGCTTTAGGACAGGCTGGAGTTCCACAGCAGCCTCAAGAGTCAGAACATCATCTTCCTGCAGAGGAGCAGGGTCAGGGTGCTGTTCCGGCTGCAGCACTGAGCCCGCAGGGGCCACTGGCCTGAGACCCTCCCGGGTGAGGCTTGCCCAGGCCAGCAGGAAACGAGTTCGCTTCTGAGCCACTAGGGAGGCCCAGGTCAGCGGGGGCTTCCAGCACGGGGGGGTGTCTCAGCCGGAGCCCCCCCATACACCACAGCTCACCTGGGAAGCTGCATCTCTGACGGTCATAGAGCAAAGGGACGGTGGACGTCGCGGCCCTAGAAATGCAGCAAGGAAGAGGCCTCCCCTCCCCCTGAAAAGGCAGGCACAGCAGCAGCTGAAACACAGTCATCACCAGCGCCCAGCTCCTCGTCTTAATGGATGGGAGGCATTTTTGTAGCAATAAAAATAGATTTAATAACGAGACAGCGAGATTACTTTTTTTTTTTAGGGAAAAAAACAAGGTAGTAAATATTCATTGAGGCTCCCTGTGAGATTGCTGGGGTCATGTTTTAGAAATAGATTACAAGGCGTGTGTCTGCACACAAACACATGCTCACACACACACACTCACAGCAACACGCAGGCCGCGGCTCCCCATCCAGAGACACACATCGATCCCTCTGTTACTGCAAGCGGGAGGGGCTGCCCCTCTCCCCAGGGTCACATGATGTGATTTCCTGTGCCTTCCTTGACACAAGTTCCTTCTAATAAATCACATCAGGGCAGTAAGCACAAGCCCTGCCATGGCAAAGCTTAGAGGAGCCGCACGGTGGCAGGCAGTGGGGGTGAAGGGGAGCCTGGGTGGCTGCTGGGGTCCCAAGGCCACGCCGGGGTTGGGGTCCCCAGAGCTGGACTTTCGTCCATTCAGTCAGTCAAGGAAGCAGCCAGTAGCAACAGCTCCACCGGAGGGGCAGGCCTGGCCTGAGGATCCCATAGGCAACTATCCCAGCACCCAAATTGCGAGAAGAATCCTGCCCACTCCGCCTGCTGAGGCCTTGGCTTCTGTCTCCTGGGGAAATGCAGTGCGTCTGTGATTTGCATTTTTATCCATTCAGCAAATCTGATCCAGGGGAAACGGCAGGCCAGAGTGAGCACCGCCAGCATCAGGGAGCAGCAAGGAAGGATGCCCTGGGCAGCGGGACCTCTGCGAAGAGCCCAGGGAACGGCGTGCTGCAGGAGGATGGCGTGTTTGGACTTCACCCTGAAGATGGTGCGGAGCCACAGAGGGTGCTGGAGCAGGGGAGTGACAGGTTCAGATGTGCATTTAGAAAGATTATTCCTGCGACACCATGGGAAGGAGTGGATGGGTTGCCGTACCTGCTGATCCCGAAGGCCCCGTCTGGCCCTAAGCTCTGGTGCAGGCTGGCTTGGGCACCTCAGGTCCCCCCACTCTGCAACAGGGTGCCTCCTTGGAATTTTGCTCCTGCTCCAGGCTTTGGGGCTTTCTGATGCCCTCTGTCCACACATATCAGGTCTCTACCCCACCCCTCAGAACCCTGCTCTAAAACCCTACAAAGCCAGTGTGTGGCTGCCACCTGTCCACGTAACAATGGCCCCCCTCCCCCAGCACTTTCCAAGGGGGTGAGCCTGGTGGTCAGGAGCCAAGTTGGCCGGGGCCTTCTCACGGTCTCTGGCTTTCTCAGCTGCAGCGAGTGCACAGCACAGGTGGGAGTAACGTCATTGCTGAGCCCGATTCAGCAGCAAGGAGCACAGAGGCATTGGGGAAGGCTGCCTGTTGGGCGCTGCTGGGCCACACAACCCCAGGGGGTGCCACCCACGGACAAGGACATGTGACCAGAGCCCCTTGGAGTCAGCAGTGAGGGGCCTGCTCTTCGCACAACAGCCCTGGAGTGATATTTATCCACCCCATTTGCAGACGAGAAAGAAGTCCTACAGGTGCAGACTAGTCAACGGGGCTCACCCTTGGGGGCGGGGGCACATGCCCGAGACCCACGCTAACAGAACGGCTGAGCCCGCTCGGGTCCTGCCCGCCCATCCTGGGAAGCCCTGCGTGAGCAGCTGCCTGCCTTTCTCCCTGCTCCTCGGGTGGAGCCCTTGCCCACAGCCAGCCTGGCCTACTGCACCGCCCACCCCAGGCCAGTGACCTGCTTAATAGGAGACCCGGAGGAAGCTGCATCCCCGCCTGGGCTGCTGCAGCACGGTGGGCACTCTCTGCAGCTGCCCACCCTTGTCAGGAGCAGACTGCGGCTGGCACGAGCATTTTTGTTTTAAGACTAGCCAGTGCTCCAGCTCCTCTGGAACACACTGAATAAATTTCCCTTTATTAGACACCGACTCTCCCATTACAGTGTCTTTCCCCTCATTATTCCTGCATAAGCTCGGGCATAATGGGCCTCATGTCCCCTTTTGCATTCAGAAGCCTGGTCCCTTAAGGATCTAGTCAGGCGCGGCTGCCTGCAATTTACAGGAATGGGCGGGGATGGGCGTTGGGTGGGCGCTGGGCGGGTGCTGGGTGGGCCACCCCTGCACCTCCAGCTGCCCGGGTTCTGGCCCCTCCGGGTCCTGGATGTGCGCCTCCCACTGGGCTTGGGACCCTCCTGCTTGGCCTGCTAAGGAAAAAAAGGGACAGGGCAGAAGGTGGCTGGTGCAGCAGAGCTGGGACAGCGGGGGGCGCCTTTCCTTGTCTGACGACCCTCCTTCCCCTGCTGATGGCGACCCTGGCCAGACACACCCACATGGACACACACTCACACGCATGCACACACACTCACACGGACACACTCTCGCACATACACTCTCACAGGCACACACTCCCACACCTGCACTCACATGTACACACAATCACACACACATACTTGCACACTCACGTGCACACACATGCTTGCTCGCACACTCACATGCACACACACGTACACACACATGCTCTCACACTCACGCACTGTCATGCTCACACACGCACAGGCTCACACCCCATATGCTCCCACTCACACACACACAGGCTCACACTCGGTGCTCACACACATTTGCACACTCGCTCTCACACACATCCACGTGCTCGCACACACACTCACTCGCGTACACTCACGTGACACCTTCTCTCTGGGCAGCCCCTGCTCCTCCCTCAGACCACTGTGTAGTTCTCCCTCCATCAGGAGGCGTCCTGGCCTTGGGCAGGTTCCAGTGCCCCTGCTGCCCACCCACAGCTCCTGGCCCCGCCAGCCCTGCCGTCCTCTGTGTGTGGAAGGGGAGCTGGCACCCCGAGTTCCAGTATGACTTGGCCACTGTCCTGGGCTGCCCACCTGTGGGGTGGGGATGCCACCTAGGATTTCCAGACCTCCCCCACTCCCATCACCCCAAATCTGGACCCACAAGGCTTTCCCACAGTTCTTGGGCCTTGCCCAGGCCCTGGTCCAGCTGCCCTGGCTCGGCTCCTCTGAGAGCTGTGTGGCAGCCCTCACCCCAGCATCATCCCAGCCTCGGTAGCCAGGTCCCTGTCAGCACCTCCCTTCCTGGGTTGGGGACATGGATACTGGTGCTGCCACAGCTTCTCCAGCTCCCGGCCTCCTGGCAGCTCTGCCCACGACCAGAGGCTGCTTGGCCTGTGTAACTGGGGCCAGAGGGCAGCTCTGCACTGCCCTGGTTCCCACTTGCCCTCCTGCCAGGCCTCAGAGGCCCCAATGCCTGAGCTAGAGGCCTCAGAGGGCCATGGGAGCGACCAGTTCCACCAGCAGAACAAGGAGCTGGGTCCTAATGAATAAGAAGAGCCCTCAGGAATCCGGGGGACGCACATCCACCCGGACAGAGGGGACTGGGAGAGACACATCACCAGCAGGCAAGGAAACCTCACCCCCAGCAGGCCCGAGGGGTCCCAGCCCTCTCAGGCCACCAGCCCCATTCTGGAACCGAGCTCCCATGGGTAAGACCCCACAGAACCCCTCCAGGCGAGGGCCCAGGTGAGGCACCGCTCATGGGGGACACGCTGAGTTCACTCAGGACCCCCCGTGTGGCTGAAATTCTTCCTGTTGTAGTGAAAATGGGCTGATTTAGTTATTTCTAACTGGCTGATTGGCCAGAAAAGGCTGAGACATTTGCCACAAGCTCCAAAACCTCTGGGACCGAGGGCAGCATTGAGACTGGGACATGAAGAGACAGTGAGAGGCTCGGACCTCACCCCCCCCCCGAACACACCCAGTGAACACACATCGGGTGCCTGCTGCACGCCAGGTGCTGGAGATCCAGCGACATGGGAGTCCGCGTGTGCAGGGAGCTGACGCTCTCAGGGGAGTCAACGCGCACAGTGTTGGAGGTGAGCAGTCCTAGGAAGGCAGTGGGACGGGGGAGGGAGGGTAGAGCATGATGGGGTGGGGGCTGCAGCACGAGACAGGGGGTCAGGGAAGCCCCCCTGAGAGAGGCAGCGAAACACAGACCAGAATGACATGAGAGCAGCCAGGAGGACCCTGGAGGACAGCGTGTCAGCTGGGAGGACAGCTGGGAGGACAGCTGGGAGGACAGCCGTGCAAAGACCCTGAGGCAGATGTGAGCCTGGGGCACTTGGGAAGAGAGGCAGAGCAGGCTCGGGAAGCAATGATGAGTGGGGGAGGCAGGGGCCCAGGGGCCAGCCCCGAGTGACATGTCACACAGCAGCCAGGAGGACACCGTCTCTGCCGGCGAGGACGAGGGAGGCGGCTGCCTACCGTCCCTGACGACACGCTGAGCAGTTAGCTCCACTCTGTCTTGTCTGACCTTTCAGAAGCCTCCTTAATAAAGAAGGCAGAGGAGCAGCCACACACATCAAAAGGCTTTCTCGCTTCCGCCACGGGGCTGGGCTGGGGGAGGAGGGAGCGACACCTTCAGAAGCAGCCCGAGCTCAGAAAAGGAGTCGGGCAACCGACAGAGAGATTTCTTTTTTTTTTTTTTTTCTTCCCTTTCTTTTCTGGGAGAAAAATGTATCTCTGGTCTGTTGTGCAATTAAAGGTGGTTGACCTTCATCCTCAGCGTGATTAGTTCCAGGACAGAGCAGGAGGGAGGAGGAGGATGAGCAGGCGAGGGGTCGGTCAGCGGACATCCCGGGGGCTCCGAGCTGGGTCCTGCCCAGGTGCACGCAGGGTTCTGATATCTCCAGCCTCAGGCTTTGCCCTCGCCTCCAGGAGAGGCGGGCCAGGCCCTCACATGGCAAGTGAGGCACCTGCAGCACGGATCGCTCAGCAGCCACCCCCGGATGCACCCAACGTACAGCAGGCAGCGTGGCTGAGAAGGAGAGGCAAATCCCACCACGTAGCCTGCTGTTTCCAGCCAGCCTGCTCTTTGGTGTCATGCCTAACAAAGAGAAGTCTAGGAAAAATAGCCCCCTGGCCTGGACTCTGCCATTAGCCTGCAGAGTGGCCTTGGGTGAGCCCCCTCCTTCTCGGGCAGCAGGTGCCCACAGCCGTGCTGCCCTGGCAGGATCAGGGTATGTTGACTGTGGAGGCAGGTGGTGAGTTACATGTGCAGGGGCACAGGCGTGATGGGTATCCCAGCGTGGAGCATCCAGCCCCTGTTCCCATATGGGGTAAGGCGCCCATGAGGTCCACAGTGGCTGTTAAATAAGCCCATACTATGTGCAAGCACCTGACTCCCACTAATCCCCTCAGAACCCTGCAAGCTGGAGTTCTTATCAGACAGGGCATGTGGGACATCCCAGGTCACAGGGAGGGAGAGAGACCCAGGTCAGTGTCCTTCCGACCCCACGCCCCTCCTATCTGTATTTCTGTCCCGAGGTTGAGCATGTGACGTGAGCGAGTGTCGAATTTTTAATCGTCCTCTCCCCCACGTCCAGCCCCTTTCCAGAGTAACTCTTCATCTCTTTTCTGTCCTTTCCCATCCATGGGTCCCCTGGGAGACAGAGACCCCTCCTGGCTGCTAAGAGTGTCACAACTGACTCGGGGCTGGACCCGCAAGCCCCTGGGAGGCAGCCGCGGACACCCCCTCCCCCGCTGCCCCACTCCCACCACTGCTCTCCGCCCATCACCCTCCACCTCCGCCTTCCTCACCAAACGCCCCAAGCCCACGTCTGCCTCAGGACCTTTGCACAGCCGTTCTCTCGGCTGATGTGCTGTGCTCTTTGTGTCCTCGTGGTTGGCCCTCTCATGTTGTCCAGGTCTGTGCTTGACGGGCCCCCTCAGAGATTCAAGTGACTTTCCTCACTTAAATTGGAAGCAAGAAACAGACATTGCTCACAGGGGTCTCCCAGCCACGAGCTGGCAGGAAGTCACATGGACTGAGTGAGTGGTCTGTTCCTTACGTGGATGCTCGTCGTCTGTCCCGCCTCATCCCCAGGCATTTTCCTTCCCCGGAAATCCTAGGGCGGGACCCTGATGCGGGAAAGAGCTCCCTGGGCTTTCGAAGATGTGATGGGCTCAGCTTCTGCGGTACCCTCTGCCCCGACATGCAGCGCCCAGGGGCAGTCTTCCTTGCAAACTGTTAGTGTCACTGTGAGCAAGCAACCCACACATCACCATCTGACCCCGCAGGCCCCCGGAGTCAGCCCTGGGAGCTGCAGCGTGAGGAGTGGAGGCTTCACTCTCCCGGAATCTCATTTGATGTGAAAGGTCTAATGGCACCAGGGACATGCAGATGCCATCAATTCACTCCACAGGTTCGTGCCAGGGGCCACACTTGACAGTGAGGACACAGACTGGGGAAGGCCCAGCCCTGTCCTGGGGACTCGCCGTCCAGTGAAGGGTGGGACCATGTGAGGAAGCCACCGTGTCCTGTCCCTCTCCTCTCTCCCCGGTGTGGGCCTCCTGCCCACGGGGGTACAAGGTCCACGACTCCTGACAGTGATGCACTCGATGGGAAACCCCCTCCTCTCTCATCCCGCAAAGCTTTTGGGAGGACCAGTCACTAAGTGTGAGGGATAATCTCCAATCTGCTCTGTTTTTCAAAATGAAAGTTCAAAAGTTTCAATCGTGATGGTGGACCGAGCAAATGAATTTACTTCCCTCCCTCCCGAGATTCCATCAGAGAGAAACTTGTTTTGAAACAATAAATCTCACTTCCTTTCACTCCCGCCACGATGGAATAATAGGGACGGGATTTATGCTCTTGCCTTAAGTGACGACAACAACGAGAAGAGACGGGTGAGGCGGTGTGTTCAGACGGTGCGCAGGGAGCAGCACAGAACGGCCTGGAGGGAGCTTCCAGACAGAGCCCCGCGGCCTGCTGACTTGAGAAGTCACCCTCGGGGTTCACGGACGCCCAGGTGGCTGGTACTCGCAGTGCCAGTGCTGGCATGGAGGAAGTTGCCCTGAGAGAGTGACCTGCAGAGCACGGCAGAGGGTCCCTCTGAGTACTAGCTGCACATATGGCTGAGGAGATAGTGGGGCCGGAGAAAGAACCTCATGGAAGAGCAGGCAGAACAATCCCCAGAGCTCACACCAGCGACAGAAGAAGTGTGTGTTCCCACCAGGCAGAGTGGAGAGACCTAACACATGGGCACCAGGTAAAGTGCTCAAAAGGGTACCACCTTGGCAGTGGGCTCAAATTAGCCCCAGACTGCAGATTGTTCCAGACAAAGCATAACAGCAAATGCCAAATAGATCAAACTGATTCCAATTTAACTGTGTCCCAGAACAAAGTCCAAAATATTTTTTAAAAGTACAAAAACATCAAGTCCCCAACAATATAAAATTTACAATCTACAGTATCAGATAAAAAATTACTGGACCTGCAAAGAAGCAAGAAAATGCAATCATAAGCAGAGAAAAATAAATCAATAGAAACACACCCAGAAATACCACAGAATGTTTAGATGAGAATATTACAAACAGATATTTTAAGTATATTCCATATATTCCAGAAGATAGAGGAATGTACGAGTGTGATCAGGAGAGAAATCGAAAATATAAAAAAGATCCAAGTAGAACTTCTAGAGATTAAAAATCCATATCTGAAATTTAGGGAAAAAAAACACTAATGGGATTAAGAGCATGTAGGACATTGTAGAACAAAAGATTAGTGAATTGAAGATATAGTAATAATAAAAACTGTTCTAAATAAAGCACACAGAGAAAAATATTGGGGAAAAAATAAGCAGAGCATCAGTGAATTGTAGAACAACATTCAGAGGCCTAACATATGTGTAATTGGAGTCCCAGAATAAAGGCAGGGGGAAGGGTGGGCATAGAAATAGTATTTGAAGGGCCAGCCCGGTGGCGCACTGGATAGTGCGCCACTTGGGAAGCGTGGCAGCGCTCCCGCCCGAGGGTTCGGATCCCACATACAGACCGGTTCCCGCTCACTGGCTGAGCGAGGCGCGGGAAGCAACACTGAGGGTTGCGATCCCATTGCCGGTCCCCGGTCCGGTACGGGGGCAACACTGAGGGTTGTGATCCGTTGCCGGACACGGAAAAAGACAAAAAAAAAAAAAAAAAAAAAAAAGAAATAGTATTTGAAGAAACAATGGCAAAAAAATTTTCCCAAATCAGATACAAGTTATAAACACAAATTCAAGAAGCTCAATAAAACCCAAACAGAAGGAATATGAGAACAGCACATCAAAGTGCTGAAAACCAGCCCAAAGCTGAAAACTAGTGATAACGAGACAATCTTAAAAGCAGCCAAAGGAGGAAAAAAGGACATTACACACAGACGATTGAAGAGAGAAGGAAATCCAACTTCTTGTTAAAAACTATGCAGTCCAGAAGACAGTGAGTGGCATCTTTAAAGCATATCTCGTACTGCATGTAGTAGAAGTTGACACCTAGTAAACATAGATTTCAATAAGGAAGGTGAAATAAAGATGTCTTCAGGCACAGAAAAGCTGAAAGAATCCATCACCAGAAGATCAGCACTATAAGAAATGTTAAAGGACATTATTTGGGCAAAAGGAACATGATGCCCGATGTAAGTTTAGATCTTTACAAAGGAAGGAATGGTGCCAGAAACAATAAATACGTGGATAATTTAAAAAGACGTTATTTTCCTTATTTAAAAAATCTCTTTAATGATAAAAGCGTGGTGGTGCTCCCACCGAGGGTTCGGATCCCACATACAGACCAGTTCCCGCTCACTGGCTGAGTGAGGTGCGGGAGCAACACCGAGGGTTGCGATCCCGTTGCCGGTCCCGGTCCGGTACGGGTGCGACACTGAGGGTTGCGATCCATTGCCGGACACGGAAAAAAGACAAAAAGGAAAAATGATAATTGTCTACCACAAAATAAAAATAAAGAATTGTGGGGTTTATAACACGTTCAAGTAAGACATGTGACAATAACAGTGCAAAGGAGGCACTGCACACGAAGTGGTCTGGCAGATTTTCAGGTAGAATGTAATGAGTTAAACATGCGTATTGTAAACTCTAGAGAAACCACCAAATAAAGGCTAATAATGGAGATAAAATGAAATCACAAAAATATTCAATTAATCCAAAAGATGAAAAAGAACAGAGGAGACAAATAAAAACAAATAGAACAATGATAAACGTATAACCACTTATATTTATACTCACATTAAATGTAAATGGTCTTAACACTCCAACTAAAAGGCATATAGATGGCCAGATTAGATAAAAACAAGCAGGACTCAACTGTGTGCCATCTACAAGACAATCAACTTAAATTTAAGATGCAAACAGGTTAAAAGTTAAAGAATGAAATACCATATGCCATACAGATTCTCATAAAAAGAAAGCTAGAGTAGCTATTTTAATATCAGGCACAATATATTTCATAGTGAAGAATATTATCATGGATAAAGAGGGTCATTTTATAATGAAAAAGGGATAATTCATCAGGAGGACATACAATCCTAGATGTGTATGGACTTAGAACAGAAGTTCCAGGCACATGAAGCAAAAACTAACAGAACCAAAAGGAGAAACAGACAAATCCACATTACAGTTGGAGAGTTCCACACCCCTATCTCAATAATTGATAGAATAAGTAGACAGAAAATCAGTAGGAATATTGTAGACTTGAACAACACTATTAACCAACTCAACTTAATTGACATTTGTAGAACTCTTAACCCAACAAGAGTAGAATACACGCTCTTTACAAGCACACATAGAACATTCATCAGACTATATTCTATTCCATAGTACAAGCCTCGGTGATTTTAAAAGATTAAAGTCATAAATACGTACTGACCATAACAAATTTAAATTAGAAATCATTAACAGAAAAATATTTGGAAAATTCTCAAATATTTGAAAATTTAAAAGCTTACTTCTAAGTGGGGAAAAGAAGAAATCACAAGAGAAGTTAGAAAATACTTTTAATTAAATGAAAATAAAAAGCACAACATATCAAAATTCTTAGAAAGTTACAAGCTGCCAAAGTTCACTCAAGAAGAACTACATAATTACACCATTTAAATAAATTTAATTTGTAATTAAAATCCTTTCCACACATCCACACAAACCCTCTATGCCCAGATGGCTCTATGGGTGAATTCTACCACATATTTTTTTAAAAATTAACACCAGTTCTACACTGACTCATCCAGAAAATAGAAGAGGAAAAACTTCCCAACTTATTCTATGAAGACAGCACTGCCCTGATTCCAAAACCAAAGACATTATAAGAAAAGAAAACTAGGGCTGGCCCGGTGGCGCACTGCTACAGTGCGCTGCTTGGGAGCGTGGCGGCGCTCCCGCCGAGGGTTCGGATCCCA
>NW_007727818.1:280339-288599 GCF_000696425.1 Galeopterus variegatus | reverse complement strand
AAGGGGCGGGCACAGCACCGAGGGTTGCGATCCCGTTGCCGGTCCCGGTCCGGTACGGGCACGACACTGAGGGTTGCGGTCCATTGCTGGACACAAAAAAAGACAAAAAAAAAAAGGAAAAAAAAGAAAAAAAGAAAAAAGAAAGAAAAGAAAACTATAGGTTGATATCCCTTGTGAACACAAACCCAAAAATCCTCAACAACATATTACCGAATTGAAACCCACAATATATTAAAAGGACAATACTCCATGACCAGATAGGTTTTATTCCCAGAACGCAAGGCTGGTTTAACACATGCACATCAATCGATGTCAGTTACCACATTAACAAGGCAATATCTGACATAATGTGTAATCCACACAATAACAAAAACAATGCAAGCATCTCAATAGATGTAGAAAAACGATTTGACAAAACCCAACATTAATTCATGATTAAAATTCTCAGTCAACTAAAAATAGAAAAGAAGGTAGCTTCCTCACTCTGATAAAGGGTACCTGTGAAAAATCTACAGCTGACATCGTACTTAATGGTGAAAGATTGCTTTTGCCCAAAGATTAGGAATGAAGCGAGGATGTTCACTCTCATTACTTCTGTTTGACATTGTATCGAAGGTGCAACTAGCCAGTGCAATAAGGCAGGAACAAGAAATGAAATGTGTACAGATTGGAAAGGAAAAAGTAAAATGGTCTCTGTTCACAGATGCCATGATTGTCTAGGTAGAAAATCCTAGGGAATGTTTAAACAGGTACTAAATCTAACAAGTGAGTTTCTCAAGTTCCCAGGGCACAAGTTGGGTAGGGCTGCCTCAACAAATACCACAGACTGGGTGGCTTAAAGAACAGAAATTTATCTTCTCACAGTCCTGGAGGCTGGAAATCCAAGATCAAAGGGTCGGTAGGGTTGCTATTTTCCAAGGCCTCTCTCCTTGGCTTGTAGACGGCCGTCTTCTTCCTGTGTCCTCACAGGGTCTTCTCTCGGTACTTGTCTGTGTCCAAATTTCCAGAAATACTAGATTAGGACCTACCCTAATTACTTCATTTTAATTTAATTACCTCTTTAAGTCTCTTGTCTCCAAATACACATTCTGAAATACTGGGGGTTAAAATCTCAACATATGAATTTTGGATAGGGGGACACAATTCATCCTAAAGCAGTCAATACACAAAAATCAACAGTATTTCTATGGGTTAGCAAAAAACAAGAAGAAATTGATTTTTTGAAAGTGCCATTTTCAGAACATTAGTGAAATAGTTGGGAATAAATTTAATAAATATATTTAAGTCCTGTATACTGAAAATAACAAAAATATTGCTGAAAATGATTTAATAAATAAGTAAATAGAAAGGTAGATAAGCAGATAGATATGCCATGATCATGAATTGGAAGACTCAATAGGTTGTCAATTTTTTTCAAATTGATTATAGATTCAAAGCAATCCCAATCAAAATCCCAATAGGCTTTTTTACAGGAATTGACAAACGTATTCTAAAATTCATGTGAAAAAAACAAAGGATCTGAAATAACAAAAGCAATTCGGGGGAAAAAATCAAAGGCAGAGTATATAAATGACCTCGCTTCGAGATTTATACCATTACAGTAACCAGGACAAAGAGCTACCAATGTAGTGACAGACGTTTGCATTAGTGGGACAAAATAGAAATTCCAGAAACAGACCCAACCAAGTACGGCCACTGATTTTAGAGGAAGATGCAGTAAATCTAATGGGGAAAGGACAAAATGTTCACAGGTAACACTGAAACAACTGTACCCATACGAAGAAAAAAATTAGGTCCCTATCTCATACTATTCACAAAAAGTCAGAAGAATTAAAGAGTTAAATATCTGAATAGACTGTAAAAATTTAAGGGAAAATAAAGCAGCACATTTTTATATTTTTGGGAAAAGGAAAACATGTGAGGTAAAATATGAAACCCGGAGGCCCACAGAGAAAATGACTGACATATTTTACTTATAAACCACTTTATATCTTCTGTTTGACCAAAGATGCTATTTTTAAAATTCAAAAGACAAGTAATAGACTGGAGAAAATATTTGCAACCCTTAAATACACAAAGAATTATTATTTAGAAAATATGAAAAGCACTTCCAAGTAAATAAGGAAACTGTGACAAACCCAGTAGAAAAGTGAGCAGAAATCACAAACGGGCAACTCGGGGTGGGGCTGGGAGCCGGGGAAGCAGTTTAGCAGAATCCAAGGAAATTCAAATTAAACTAGTCAGACAATATTTTGTCTCCAAACTTACAAACATTTACAATATTGAAAATACCCAGTGCTGGCTCCACAATCATTCCACAGGAAGGATGTCTAAATTTGTAAAGTCGATTTATTCACGATGTCAATAAAAATTCTTCATAGCATACCCTTCAGTTGTGCAAATTCATTTCTCAGAATCTATCTCACAGAAACAGACATGCTCACAAAGATGAATGTATTAGTTTCCTATTGCTGCTTTAACAAATATTCACAAACTTAGTGGCTTAAAAAAGGACGTTTATTCTCCTTTAGCTATGAAGATCAGAAGTCTAAAATCAAGGTGTTGGCAGGTCTTATAAGGACCCTTGTGATGACATTGAGCCCACCAAATAATCCCGGATAGTCTCCCCATCTCAAGACCCTTAACTTTTTTTTTTTCCTTTTTGTCTGTTTTACTGACCGGCAACGGGATCGCAACCCTCGGTGTTGCGCCCGCACCGCGCTCAGCCAGTGAGCGGGAACCGGTCTTCACATGGGATCCGAACCCTCGGCAGGAGTGCTGCCGCGCTCCCAAGCAGCACACTCTCCAGTGCGCCACCGGGCCGGCCCTCAAGACCCTTAACTTAAACACATCTGCAGAATTTATTTTGCCCTGTAAAGTAACATAGGCGCCAATTCTGGGGACCATGACGTGGGGGCATGGGGGCATTACTCTGTCTACAACCCTGGTCATTCAAGGCTGTTATTTGCAGCATTATTTGCAAAACTGAAAAACTGAATGACTCAAATGTCCATCAATAAGGGAATGGATCTGTAAAGACACAAAAGCTGCTTTAACACAATGGCATACTATGCAGCCATCAAGAAGAATTAAACTTACCCACACACTGACATGGAAAGACTTCCGAGACCCGTCTATCAGCCATGGGACATGCATGGTACCATCCCACTTCTGTAAAATAATCATGATGATGATGAGTGGTCAAGTCGGAGCAAGTCACAAAGAAAAGAGACTTTTAAATTTTACTCTATAGACGTTTCTACTTGGATGTCACAGAATGAGAACATGTTTGTTTAATACTTTTGTGTGATAACAATGCTAAGGGCCAAGATCCTCCACGGAGCACTAACTGCATACTGGGAGCTGTGCCCCCCTGGCTTTGGGAGGCCCTGCAGAGTGAGGGAAGCCAGACAGAGCTGGGTCTGCCTGTCCCCAAAGCTCAGGCACGTGACCACTCAGCAAGCAAGTAGATCCCTTCAGCCCTGCTCCAAGCCCTGGGGTGGGGCCTGTGAGCTGCATCCCTGTAGGCGCCCAGGTGTCGTGGGATGTGATTCTGCTGCCTGTGCCTGGACCAACTGTGGGTAGAAGGCTGGCTCCTGACGGCCCTGTCTCATTTCTCAGGCTTTCCCCTTGTCTTCTGTACCCCTTAACTTCCACGGGGTCTTTTAATATGCCAGCTCCTTCCGGCCTCGAGCCATCCCACACGCTCTTCCCGCTGCATGGAAACCTCTTCCCCACTCGTTGTCTAGTAAACTCCTCTTCTCCCACGAAGGCTCAGCTCAAATGCCCTTCTCTGATCAGCTGTGTCCTGTTATGTGCCTTGTGGTACATTGTCCTTTTCTCTCTCACATGTCCCTATGTGCAAGGGTGTTTGTGTGAGACTATCACCCTCCTTGGCCTCTCCCGCCTGCTGAATGGCGACATCTTTAAGGGCAGGGATGTGTTGACCTGCCTGTGACATCCCAGCGTTTGGCAGAGAGCCTGGCTCAGCGAGCGTTAAGAATCAACGGCTGTTAGCTCTAATGGTTCCCCAGGAGACACAGAGGCCCAGGGGGGGCGTCTGCAATGCTCTCCCGGACAAGGCCTTGAGTGGCCCTTCCAGCCCGAAAATCTAGGACGCACCTGCTCCCGGCTGGGGAGCTGACTCAGACCAACATCGGCTGCAACACAAAGAGGCAAGTTAGCTCCGTTTCTAAGTGGAACAGAACGCTGTTTTCTTATCAGAGAGATTGCGGCACCAGAAAGCAGGTGGAGGAGGTATTTTGGGGCTTGGCAGGGACCCCCAGAGCCTGTGAAATCGCACCGAGTAGGCAGCCACCTACTCTACCTAAATATAATCCCGTGCGGAGCCTCCCAGCCAGCCGCCTCCCACCTGGCATCATGGGCTCCAGAAGGGGAGAGCAGGCCCGTCTGTCTGCACGAGCCTCCCAAACCACCCCTCTGCTGAAAGCCACTCCTGCCCCCATCCCAGGTCTGCCTGTTCCCAGGGCCTTTGTCCTCGTGGGGGACTGGCGTGATTCAACAGTGTAAGTTAGCGGGAGAATCAAGGGGCTTTCGTGAGACAAGCCTGTGAAAGGAACTGCCTCTGGCCTTGCCTCTGATGTTTGCGTTGCAGCTCCCAGGGGGCTTCGGCGTGGTTCCCCTTGTCTGGGGCTCCCTTTACCCCATGGTCTCAAGGATGCTCAAGGCCCTCTCTTGCGACTCTGCCAGTGTAGCGAAAGCAGCACAGAACAGGTGTCTAGAGGGCTGGGTTCCAGGACTGCCCGGCCCTCCTCGCCATCCGGCTGTGGACAAGTCATCTCACCTGCGCGTCTTCTGCTAAACCAGGAGCGGTGACTCCTGCGCCAAGCAGCGGCTGTGAGGATGGGGCCCTGCCAGGCACATGGGGGGGCGCCCCATAGACGCCCACAGGGACGGGCACACTTTATCAGCCACCCAGCATGATGGCACTCTCTCTGTTTTATTCTGAAGCCAGATAAATCCGTGCTGCATCTCCGTTTAGTGCCATCTAAAGGGGCGCTCCCTGTCTGTGGGGCTGCCTCTGTGTCGAGACCTCAGGTGCTCCATCCAAGGTGAGCGTGACCTCCCACCAGGCAGTAAAGCCCCCACCTTGTTCAGAAGGAAAGGGCCGGTGGGCTGGGGAGGGGGAGGCAGGCAAGGGGAAGACCGCTCAGCCCTGGTGGGTTTTTTCCATGTTATAAAAATAACAGGCTGCAATTCCCTTGGGAATCAGGAGGTCCAGCCAGCCAGGAGTGTGGCAGATATGTCAGCCCCGACCAAACCCGTCCACAAAATGAGCACACTTGTGTATCGATGAACAAAGAAACCCATCTTCCTGGCCAAGCTGCAGCCATGGCCAGTGGCTGCCCTGACTCTGAAATTTGAACGAGCTGAGAGCTGAGCATCCCCGGGGCTCGGGGTGAGAAGATTCTCAAGGACAAATCTAACTTCGCTCTGTTTCCCACTGGGCAGATAGCCCTTCCCTCTCTGCAGCGAGCGGGACAGCTGCTGCCTGAACCTTCCTGGGATGAGTGACATGTGCTGGGGGTTTTAAGGCCTGGCCTGCCTGGTGCTCTGAGATGTCCTGGCGCTCTGAGATGAGCCACCCATGCATTCTGCATAACTTCTTGCATGAGCCACAGAGCCGCACACGTTTGAGACGTGTGCACATGCGGGCCCGCCGGAGGAGCCGCAGGGATAGTGGCCGGGAGAGGAGGAGGCCCCGGGGCTGCTCGGGTCTTTGCCAGGGAAGTTTGCTACTTAAGTAAGAAGTTGGAGATTAATGGGAGGGGCACGGGTGGGGAGGTTGTAAACTCCTAGGAAGGAGGGTGACCAACATTACCACTCTCCCTGGGCGTCCTGAAACCCCATGTCCTGTCGACGTCCTGGGCCAATCTGCCATCCGCTCTGGCTCCTGATGCCTGCCCCCCAATCCCCACTGCCTTCACACCCTGTCCCTGGCATCTCTGCCACACCTTGGCTCAGGTCCTCACGACTGCCAGACCAGCGTCCAGTGGCCTTTCTTCATTGCTCTCTTCTTAGCTGTCCCCTCCAAAGCCACCCAGACAGGGAATCTCCCTAAAGCACGGGGTAAACGTGGCCGCTTCCCCACAGCCTCATGACAGCCTGTGTGACCCCTGCTTACTCCTGAACGTGCCCAGACTCCCTGCTCGCCTGTTACTCACGACCATCTGCAGCCCCGTCCCCAGCTCCCAGCCAGCCTCTCCTCTGCTCCCTGCACTCCGGTCATCCATTCACTTGCTCGTTCATTCCTCAGCCTGCATTCATGGCTTCCCAACTCCATGCCTGGGTGGCCCACAGGCAGGGCACCACTGCACTGCCCCTCACTCCTGCCCTCCATGTGCCACCTGTGCCCACACCCATGGGCTCCTACAGCTTTCCTGCCCTCCTCCCTTAGAGGTCAGGAGTGGCCAGTTGGGTGGAAGACTGGGCCACAGGGCCACCCAGACCCCAGCTGAAATCCCAGCTCAGCCCTTTTCCCACAGTGTGACCCTCGCCTCTCTGATTTCCACTTCTTCCCATGACTTGGGGGATGCCAGCCTCAGAAGGAGGCTACGATGACAAAGGGCTTGGCAGGCGGCGGGGGTCTAGTAAAAGCTGTGAGGCTTTAGCTGTGGTCAGAAAGACAGTCCCTGAGGAGATGAGCCCGGGGCTTTGCAGGGACCCAAGAGCACATCTAATGGTTGGCAGCTCGGCATGCAAGTGCAGGGTGGTGGCCCAGGGCAGCCCAGGGGGTGGCCCTACCCAATGCCGTCTGGCAGCCCCCAGGCTGCACTTCAGAAGGTAACGGGAGCATCTGGAAGGCCTCCTGGGCTTCAAATTAGGACGCTAGCATTTTGTCCAGGGCCCTGCAGCACCAAACTGGGGACGTGCAGCAAGTCCACATTCCTTAGCCACAATTCCTGAGGAATCACAGTGTTAGACCTAATGACCCCTGGGGTCCCTTGCGGATCTCCCGTCCTATAACTTGTGCACAATCCATTCAACCGGTGTGTTCACTGAATACTTCTAGTGACAGGCACTTACTCCTTGTAAAGACAGCCAGTGAACCTTCCCAGATGACTTACTGCAGCCATGCTGAGCCGAGTGTCCGTGGCCCATCTCTGAAAAGTGAACCCCTGTTTACAACCCAGAACTGCACCCCCTGTGCCCACAAATCTTTCTCTTTGGGGTCCCCAGTGCCAACCTCAACCTCCACAGGACCTTGCTGGGACAGCTTGGGAATTTGGGAGCTGTAGCCCGATGCAAAAGGTCAGAGCCCATGGGCACAGCTTCGGGGAGGCCCCTGTTCACTCTCTTTTGCTCCAGCAAAGCCAGGCCCCTTAGTCCACCAGGGTCCCCACCTGACCAGAGGTGCCCAACCTGCTGCACTGTGGGTCTCCCTTTGTGCCACCCACGTGGCTCAGCATTTAGGTACCACAAGGTTGGACTTGAGCGCTACAGTCTAGTTCCGACTGTACTTCTCCGTCCCTTTCCCTGGCAGCCCAGACTGGCACAGGGTCTGCAGGATGAGCAGCAATCGGGAACCTCGCCACAGCTTCCTGGCCAACATGTCGTGGGCTGCCCTTCCTGGGGAGGTCTCTGGGACTGACCCTCAGCCAACTCTCTCTTCCGGCTCTCGGTTGTGGCTGCACTTTGACTCAAATGGACTCCTGGGCAGCTGGGGACTGGCCACCCTCCACCCCATCCAGACCTGGCGCCTGGGCAGGCAGCTCTGCACTCAGGAGGGCTGGAGCCCCTGGACGCATGAGTGGGTGCGACTCCCACTTCACAAGTTGTGTCTCACCCACGCTCCAGGCGGCGCATGGTTTTATTTTTTAATGATGGGGATTTTTTTCCCTCAATAACCTAAAAAGCTTCTATAATTCAGCCAACATGTGTCACCACTTCTCGTGTGCTGGAACTAAAAGGAAAACACGTTCCTGGTTTTGAAAAGTTATTAGCTTCTAGAAAGCAGTCTTCTCTTGGATCCGAGGCTCTTTTGCTCAGCTCCTGACGTGGGCCTGCCCTGCCCTGCCCTGGCTGCGAGCCTCGTAGCCAGCAGCAGCCGTGATGCGTTCTGCTTGCTCTCCAGGGCCTGGAGTGGCGGGTGACGGATGGTTTGCCCGGAGCTTTGGAGAGCACCTGACGCCAGCCCAGCAGGCCAAGTACGGGCTCTGTGCCTCTGGTGGAGCTGAAGTAAAAAGATTCTCTCTGAAGGCCAGAGGGTGAGATCCGTGCGAGGTGCTGCCTCTGCGCC
>NW_007727818.1:277124-279764 GCF_000696425.1 Galeopterus variegatus | reverse complement strand
GCAGCCGTGATGCGTTCTGCTTGCTCTCCAGGGCCTGGAGTGGCGGGTGACGGATGGTTTGCCCGGAGCTTTGGAGAGCACCTGACGCCAGCCCAGCAGGCCAAGTACGGGCTCTGTGCCTCTGGTGGAGCTGAAGTAAAAAGATTCTCTCTGAAGGCCAGAGGGTGAGATCCGTGCGAGGTGCTGCCTCTGCGCCTTTGGTGGCAGCTCAGGGCCTACGTGACAGCAGGAACTTGGGGCCGCATGGACAAGAGTTTAGATCCCGGCTCTGCCAACAGCCCTGAGTGATGTAGGCAAACTGCCCAGCTCCCATGAACCTCAGTTTCCTAATCCGAGTCACAGGGTGGGACTGGGACAGTCGTGAGAACACAATGAGATAAAGCACGTTTGACATCGTTAACATTAATGAGGACTATGAATATTAATAGTCACTAGACCACAACCCATCCGCGCGGAACCTTGACTGAGCTGAATTTCAGGATCATTTCTGGAGCTTAGGAGTGGCTGACAGAGAGACAGTTGGGAGGACGGCCCTGGGGCCAGCCTGGGGTCCCCTTGCCAGGTGCAGGAGAGGTCGCTTGCTCAAACCTCCTGGCCTCTGCTTCCTTGTCTGCAAACTGCATGCCCCAAAGAAGATAGATGTGCACGTTCACTTGGCATGGTTCTGGGAAGAGTGCCTGGCACGCACCGAGGCTCAGGGGCGTTAAGGGAACCATAGAGGCCGCCTATCCTGGGCTTTCCAGGGAAGCCACAACGAGCAGCCCTGGAAGTGCAGCCGCCCTTGTCTGCCTGCCCCGTTCTGGCGAGTCAGGTAAAGGTCTGGCCTACAGACAGCGTGGCCTCCAGCTCCTCCCCACCGGGCACCACCACGCCCTCTCCACATCCCAGACTGCGAGCTCCCTCGAGGGCCGGCCCGTCGCTTCCGCGTAAGGCATCGGTCTCAGTGTGGATAATGCACACGCCACTCCTCGTGCACGGCTGCTCGGAGAGGACATCCCTTGTAAGATGGTGCTAAAGTGACAAGTCCTTCCTATTGGGGTCTCGGGATCTCAGTTTCCTCCCCTGTAGAGGGGGGCTCACAGACTCAGTCACAAACCAGGAGGATCGCCCAGTGTCACGGAGCTGAGCTGAGCCAGGGCTGAAGGCAGAACGCCGACTCTGCACCCGGCCCATGGGGACAGGGCCTTGTGTCTGTAGAGCCCTGGGGCAGTCACTTTCCACCGGGAGGAAGAGGAGGAGGCCAGGCAGAGTCACTAGGATGACAGGCCCCAACAGAGAAGGGACTGCCCAAGAGGCAGCACAGAGAGCCAGAGCTGCCGTCTAGGCCCCTGTAAAGACAGACAGGAGCAGAGTCCGTGAGCTCAGCCATCACGGTAAGGGGGTCACCATCAGGGGGAGCCTGGCAGGGAGCACAGGGGGTTTCTGGGAGCTGGGGAGCCTGGCTGCACAGTATGCCCAGCTTGTGAGCCTCCAGGAGGCTGTGTGTCCCCCAAGTGCAGGCCCAGCTTGCCTGGGCTGCCATAACCTGAGTGTAGACCAAGAGACCAGCTGTATCCCCAGCTGTGTGACTCGAAGCTCCTGACACAAGCTTGGGGAGCTCTGGCCAGGCATCCTGGGGTCTCCCTGAGCACAGCCTTGGAGAAGGCGCCGTCTCCTCCCACACCTTCCCCTGCGTCCTCATCCTACCCACCACCTGCCTAAACCCAAAACTGTCCCCTCTACCCTCTGTCTCTCATGTCCAACCCTCTGAGTTGTGATGATTCAGGCCCCAAATGCCTCCCCTTCCCTCCACCCTCCACCCTTGCCTGCCTGAAGCCATCACCAGCTCCCTTGGCCCTCAGGGCAAAGTGGACCCCTGGGCTTGACCTTCAAGGCCCTTCCCACTTTACGGGCCTCACCTCCCTGGCCCTCCCTCTTGCCCCATGCTGTGCACACACCACCCAGCTTTTTCCCCACCCCCACCCCCCTCTGGGCTTTGCACATCCTGAGCCCCACCATGGTCTCCTGTCTCCACAAAGCCAGGTACATACCCCACCCTGAACCCCTCCATGTCCTGGGCTCATTCATGTCGTGGCTGTTCCAGCCTTTCTCAGGGCTGGGAAAGATCCCCCTTGCCCCAGCCCTAGCTAGCCCGCAGACTGAGGGCACCTTGATGGCAGAGACTGTGTCCCAGGGTTCAGCACAAACCCAGCCCATGGAGGGTCCTCCTCACATGTTTTTTGAATGAGTGGATGAATGAATGATTTGTGAGTTCCTGATCCCCCACCCACATCAACACCTAAATCTAGGAATCTGGGCTCCTGATCCACGCACATGTGTTTCCTGTTAGGTCCCTGGAACTGAGAACCTGACTTTTAGATAAGCCTCCACCCTTCGGTTTCTTTCCTCTAAGTTTCTATCTCCCTAAGTCTCTGTTCCCAGGAGCAGGCGGAGCAGGCTGTGCCCAGAGTGTGACATTGTAACTGTCTCCCCTCCATTAGGCCAAGGTCTCTGTCTCCCCAAGTCTCTGTTCCCATGAGCAAGCTGTACCCCTAATGGAACAATTGTGACCATGTTCCTAGGCCAGATGTCAATCTTAACCCTCTAAAAGAAGACACCCAACTGCCTCTTGGCACTGATGCCATTTTCGGCTCAGCCTGG